>NW_025745797.1:279320-336820 GCF_021184085.1 Oncorhynchus gorbuscha | reverse complement strand
TCTTATGAAATACCTGTGGTTGGATGGTCCTGAGGATGGTCCTGAGGATGGTCCTGAGGCTGGTCCTGGTCCTGAGGAGGCTGGTCCTGAGGATGGTGGTCCTGAGGCTGGTCCTGAGGCTGGTCCTGAGGATGGTCCTGAGGATGGTCCTGGGGCTGGTCCTGAGGCTGGTCCTGAGGATGGACTGGAATTCCTGACGGGCCGCCCCAGGTGGTGAGGGTAGGCAACAACATCTCCACCCCGCTGATCCTCAACACTGGGGCCCCACAAGGGTGCGTTCTGAGCCCTCTCCTGTACTCCCTGTTCACCCACAACTGCGTGGCCACGCAAGCCTCCAACTCAATCATCAAGTTTGCGGACGACACAACAGTGGTAGGCTTGATTACCAAAAACGACGAGACGGCCTACAGGGAGGAGGTGAGGGCTCTCGGAGTGTGGTGTCAGGAAAATAACCTCACACTCAACGTCAACAAAACTAAGGAGATGATTGTGGACTTTAGGAAACAGCAGAGGGAACACCCCCCTATCCACATCGATGGAACAGTAGTGGAGAGGGCAGTAAGTTTTAAGTTCCTCGGCGTACACATCACAGACAAAATGAATTGGTCCACCCACACAGACAGCATCGTGAAGAAGGCGCAGCAGCGCCTCTTCAACCTCGGGAGGCTGAAGAAATTCGGCTTGTCACCAAAAGCACTCACAAACTTCTACAGATGCACAATCGAGAGCATCCTGTCGGGCTGTATCACCGCCTGGTACGGCAAATTCTCCGCCCACAACCGTAAGGCTCTCCAGAGGGTAGTGAGGTCTGCACAATGCATCACCGGGGGCAAACTACCTGCCCTCCAGGACACCTACACCGCCCGATGTCACAGGAAGGTCATAAAGATCATCAAGGACAACAACCACCCGAGCCACTGCCTGTTCACCCCGCTATCATCCAGAAGGCGAGGTCAGTACAGGTGCATCAAAGCTGGGACCGAGAGACTGAAAAACAGCTTCTATCTCAAGGCCATCAGACTGTTAAACAGCCACCACTAACATTGAGTGGCTGCTGCCAACACACTGACTCAACTCCAGCCACTTTAATAATGGGAATTGATGGGAAATGATGTAAAATATATCACTAGCCACTTTAAACAATGCTACCTAATATAATGTTTACATATCCTACATTATTCATCTCATATGTATACGTATATACTGTACTCTATATCATTTACTGCATCCTTATGTAATACATGTATCACTAGCCACTTTAACTATGCCACTTTGTTTACATACACATCTCATATGTATAGACTGCACTCAATACCATCTACTGTATCTTGCCTATGCCGCTCTGTACTATCACTCATTCCTATATCTTATGTACATATTCTTTATCCCTTTACACTTGTGTCTATAAGGTAGTAGTTTTGGAATTGTTAGCTAGATTACTTGTTGGTTATTACTGCATTGTCGGAACTAGAAGCACAAGCATTTCGCTACACTCGCACTAACATCTGCTAACCATGTGTATGTGACAAATAAAATTGGATTTGATTTGATTTGATTTGATTTGAGGCTGATCCTGAGGCTGGTCCTGAGGATGGTCCTGAGGATGGTCCTGAGGCTGGTCCTGAGGCTGGTCTTGAGGATGGTCCTGAGGCTGGTCCTGAGGCTGGTCCTGAGGATGGTCCTGCATTTCACATCTGATTAGAGGCTGCTGCCCTATGTACATATAATCACTGGCCACTTTAATAATGGAGCACTAGTCACTTTAATAATGTTTACATATCTTGAATTACTCATCTCATATGTATACACTGTATTCTATTCTACTGTGAGAATATTTAGAAGATAAATACACAACGCAGAGGACGAGTCAATAGTGTAACGATCAATGGAAATAGTGTTTTTTCTGTAATAGGGAATCATTGATCAATGGGTCAGAGACATGGGAGGAATTGGTCTATGCAGTGAGCCTGAAATAGGATACTTGTTATTTGGCCATTGGTCCAGTTTTATTGCAAGGAATTCTAATTGGTCAATCACAGGCTAGGGGCAGCAGGTAGCCTAGTGGTTAGAGAGTTGGACTAGTAACTGACAGGTTGCAAGATTGAATCCCTGAGCTGACGAGGTAAAACATCTGTCGTTCTGCCCCTGAACAAGGCAGTTAACCCACTGTTCCTAGACTGTCATTGAAAATACTCATTTGTTCTCAACTGACTTGCTGAGTTAAATAAAGGTAACCTACAGAAAAAGGCGAGGGCTGGGTATAAACTACATCCTGTTCCTCTGTTCACTTGGAAGAATCACCGAGAGAATGAATCACTGAGAGGGAATTGCTGAGGACAGGGAAGGAATGACCATCTACATCCATGATTTATCCTCTTTGAATAAACCTCTTTTCCTCCCCTGATTTGCTTTGGGGTCCGTGTTATTAAAGAATAACTTCAACTGCAAACACCACTCTGACAATTCTCGCCCATATATTTATGTATTCTTAATTCCATTACTTGACTTTAGATTTGTGTGTATTGTTGTGAAATTGTTAGATGCTACTTACACAAGCACTTCGCTACACCCACAGTAACATCTGCTAAACTTGTGTATGTGACCAATAAAATGTGATTTGATTTGATTGTATGGAAACTAAAGCCGGTGTAATTGGAGAGCCTCGGATGCTTGGGTGAAATTCTGATGACATTGACGCGATAACAAGTGTCACTGTCACTGCCTCCACTCTCTCTCTCTCTCTCTCTCTCTCTCTCTCTCTCTCTCTCTCGCTCTCTCTCTCTCTCTCTCTCTCTCTCTCTCTCTCTCTCTCTCTCTCTCTCTCTCTCTCTCTCTCTCTCTCTCTCTCTCTCTCTCTCTCTCTCTCTCTCTCTCTCTCTCTCTCTCTCTCTCTCTCTCTCTCTCTCTCTCTCTCTCTCTCTCTCTCTCTCTCTCTCTCTCTCTCTCTCTCTCTCTCTCTCTCTCTCTCTCTACTCTCTCTCTCTCTCTCTCTCTCTCTCTCTCTCTCTCTCTCTCTCTCTCTCTCTCTCTCTCTCTCTCTCTCTCTCTCTCTCTCTCTCTCTCTCTCTCTCTCTCTCTCTCTTTCTCTGACTTCGATAAAAACTGCTGGCACAATAAGATAAAGAGATGACATGAGAAAACTAACAAGAACTCACAAGAAGAAGAATTATGATAGACAACAACCATGTGTTTCCATGTGTTCCCACTGAAGACCACAAGGAGCTTCGAACACCAGAATCTCTGAATCTCCGAACATGATGGACAGCTTTGGTTTCGGTGTGCCGGCCAAACCTGGAGCCACATACCATGGCTTTCACATGGAGGAGAAAAGAGAGGGTGAATCTTTGTTAGTGGGTCATGAACATGGTCAATTTGGAGTCAGACAACCAATGTCGGGTTGAGGTCAAAGTTCCGAGTTTAAGTATCCAACAAATCCCAGTTTAATGCCTGTTGCACACAGAGAGAAGTGGGTACAATATCAGACGTCACGTTCCTCTCCCCTCTCTCACTTTTCACCTTTATCCTCTCTCTCCCTCTCCCTCTGTCTACATTTCCTCCACCTCTCCCTCTGTCTTCCCTCCCTGTTCCTCCACCTCTCCCTCTACCCATCCCTGTTCCTCCACCTCTCCCAGTGAACTCTACCACTCCTGTTCCTCCACCTCTCCCTCTCCCTGAGACCACTCCCTGTTCCTCCACCTCTCCCTCTCCCTGACTCTCCACTCCCTGTTCCTCCACCTCTCCCTCTCCCTGACTCTACCACTCCTCCCTCTCCCTCTCTTCCACTCCCTGTTCCTCCACCTCTCCCTCTCCCTGACTCTTCCACTCCCTGTTCCTCCACCTCTCCCTCTGCCTCTCCACTCCCTGTTCCTCCACCTCCCCTCTCCCTGACTCTTCCACTCCCTGTTCCTCCACCTCTCCCTCTCCCTGACTCCACTGTTTCTCCCTCTCCCTGACTCTACCTCTACTCCCTGTTCCTCCACCTCTCCCTCTCCCTGACTGACTCTTCCACTCCCTGTTCCTCCACCTCTCCCTCTCCCTGACTCTACCACTCCCTCTCCCTCTCTCCCACTCCCTGTTCCTCCACCTCTCCCTCTCCCTGACCCTCCCTGTTCCTCCCCTCTCCCTGACCTTCCACTCCCTGTTCCTCCACCTCTCCCTCTCCCTGACTCTTCCACTCCCTGTTCCTCCACCTCTCCCTCTCCCTGACTCTTCCACTCCCTGTTCCTCCACCTCTCTCCCTGACCTCCCTCTCCCTGACTCTTCCACTCCCTGTTCCTCCACCTCTCCCTCTCCCTCTAACTCTTCCACTCCCTGTTCCTTCCACCTCTCCCTCTCCTGACTCTCCCTCTACCACTCCCTGTTCCTCCACCTCTCCCTCTCCCTCTTCCACTCCCTGTCTTCCTCCACCTCTCCCTCTCCCTGACTCTTCCACTCCCTGTTCCACTCCCCTGTTCCACCACCTCTCCCTCTCCCTGACTCTCCTCCCCTGTTCCTACCACCTCCTCCACCTCTCCCTGACTCTTCCACTTACAAGAGGCTGACTGATCAGATATCGACAGTGTGACTTTTCCTCGTGGCTTCCTGCCTTTCATAAATGATGTTCCCCAAACCACAATCACAAAACAAACAATTCCACATCAATGCAGCTGGCCAGGGAAATGTGGATGCGTGTGTGTGTGGGTGCATGTGTGTGAGTGTGTGTGGGTATGTGTGTGACAACTGGGGAAAGTTCCCTGAACCAGAGGACTTTTGTGCTGCTATCTCCACATTCTGGATCCTTGCTTCCTCTCTGGTTGTATGTATAGTAGTACCTTTAATATACTCTAGTCTATAGGAGTACCTTTAATATACTCTAGTCTATAGGAGTACCTTTAATATACTCTAATCTATAGGAGTACCTTTAATATACTCTAATCTATAGGAGTACCTTTAATATACTCTAATCTATACGAGTATAGTCTAATCTACAGGAGTACCTTTAATATACTCTAATCTATAGGAGTACCTTTAATATACTCTAATCTATAGGAGTACCTTTAATATAATCTAATCTATACGAGTACCTTTAATATACTCTAATCTATAGGAGTACCTTTAATATACTCTAATCTATAGGAGTATCTTTAATATACTCTAATCTATAGGAGTATCTTTAATATACTCTAATATATAGGAGTACCTTTAATATGCTCTCCTCTCAGTAAATGGGAGTAATGTTGCAGATGTCTGTGACGCTCCACACCACAAAGACCTGTTAACACAGCAGCACAGTGCAGGGGCCTATTCTGCTGTGCATCCCAAATGGACCCTGTTCACTAAATAGTTTCCCTATGAGCCCTGGTTAAAAGTAGTGCACTAGATAAGGAATAGGGTGTCCTTTGGGATGCAAACTGTGTGGGCGCAGAACAGGGAACAGGCCCACAGAACAGGTGGAAATAAAGAGAGCAACCGGGACACTAAAGCTGATCACGTTCCCGTCGCCGGCTCTGGGGCTCTTGGTTTCTGAGGGTGAGGCGAGGAAGGGGATTGTGGCGGGGCCGCAGCAGGTGAGTGAATAGAAAGATTAGCATCTCAGATTAAAGAGAGAGGTTTCACTTCCCACTGCTAACACAATGACAAAGGAGGCCGGTGTGGAACAATTTATATGGGAGCCCTGGCAGAGAGATAGACAGAAGGCCAGGCAACCCTTGTGAATTAGGTCAGGGGCCCCTCAGCTGTGTGTGTGTGTGTGTGTGTGTGTGTGTGTGTGTGTGTGTGTGTGTGTGTGTGTGTGTGTGTGTGTGTGTGTGTGTGTGTGTGTGTGTGTGTGTGTGTGTGTGTGTGTGTGTGTGTGTGTGTGTGTGTGTGTGTGTGTGTGTGTGTGTGTGTGTGTGTGTGTGTGGAGGACTATGCTGTGAAACCTGATCTGGCAGAGTGTCACAATGTCAGGAAGACACAAACAGGGTTGTCAATGCACACGCACACACACAGACACACACACACGCACATACACACACTCGCACGCACGCACACACACACACACACGCACATGCACACGCACGCACACACACACACACACACACACACACACACACACACACACACACACACACACACACACACACACACACACACACACACACACACACACACACACACACACACACACACACACAGTGTATCAGTTAGACACAGACAGGGTTGTCATGCATGGCCTTATAGACAGATCCTTCCACACATCACCACCACCAAGAGGGGTTAAAATTCCCCAAGGCACTCTGAGGTTTACATGGAAGATATGTCTACATATCTTGTCTCTGAGATGGGTCCTTTATCTGCAACCATTAGATTGTGTACATTGTCAAATAGGAGTCTATTCAGTGTCGATCTCAAATCATGAAGATAGAAGTCTTTCTATATGTAGTGAAGATAAACAGCGTCAAGACGACACCATAAACACGTGGAGGGTTGAAAACCAAAGCATTGTTTTATACCATAGACGCTTCCCCGTATGTTACCAACATGGATAATGTAATAACAATTTAAGAGCCAAACGCCCAAATGCTATTTACGCATATAGAGGTATTCAACGTGCTTGTGTGTGTGCAGTGTACAGGGAGGGTCTTTCTGTAAAGTGAGAGGGAGATACCAGCCGTGTTTTCCAGACTGCCAAGAATGTCAGCCTTTAGAGGGATTGGTGGGGCTGCTTGTTTAAGCCAATAGGCAGAGAGTACAGCGTTAATGTCATCTCGCCGCCCGTGAGTCTCTCTGCGCTTTAACTTGTGGTGCTGTACCAACACCAGAACGCGAGCTGAGCTGTTAAATCAACGCCGCTGCTGGTCTGTGTGGTGAAACTCTCACGTCGTTTCTCTCTATATGATGTTCTGAAAAGGCGTTGTATTGTATTCATTCAAACTTCGAATAGTTCACGGTGAGACTAGAACGGAGGAACATAATACTGTAGGTGCAGCACTACTATTTAAAGTGGCGCCGATGACACCAATCGTGAATATTGTTCTACTCAATTAACGGAATATCCTTACCCCTACCCATAACTCCGCGCAATCAGTCTTTCTGGTGAGTAGCTATCAGTTTCGGATCTGTCTGTCTGTCGGTGAGTGGAATAGCTTGCCATTTAAATCTTTACGATACTTTGCAATACTTTTGTGCCGCTACAGTATGAAATTGCAATTTCAACTCCAGGTACACTGATTTCACCTTCACATTTCATGAAATATGTGTTTGAATATACAGTTGTCTTCCAGACCTGTTTAGTATAGAAATGTGGAAGTCAGATCTGGCCCACATGTAATTTCTCCCTGACGTGAAAATTATGTTTCTGTCACTTGTGCTTCTTTTCTATGAATGGATGAAGGTCTATGAATGTGTTCTGACAATCTGTACAAGTTGTTGTTATAAACTACTGCATATGGCTTATTCCTAGTCATTTAAACATTACAGAAACTTCAACTGTGAAACTTTAAGCCAGAAAAGAGACAGTAGCTCGTTAAAACGTGCGCGTAAAGACGCACCCCATTGTGGGTGTCATTTGGTGTGCCGCGCGACTCCCGAGGTTCCAGATGTGTGGATTCAGCTGTTGCTTGTCACTCATGTGACGACACCATCTCTCTCTCTCCAGCTCTCTCTCCTTACACGCGGTTGCTTTAGTGAACATAACGAATAATACCATGCTATTTGGCGCGTGAAGCCGTCCTGCTGTTAACCATCTTGACTTTATGCAATAAATCTCTCAGCAAAACCTCTCAAAATACACTTCACCTCTTTCCAATAGTGTTTTTTTTATATATAATTTCCTCCTTCGGACTGACGTGGTCCAGACCAGAGGCGACCTATCAAACCAGCGAAGGGGTGTCTAAGGCAGTGTCGCTTGACTGACACTTCTCACCTGGCACGTTTTCGTGTTTACACCAAATGCTTCAACTGACTGACAGACTAAAAGCCGAATTCGACCAAATAGTTTAGGAAACAATATAAAACTGATGTGATGTTTCACCGAGAGCAGCAAAGTGGAGGACCATTTTTAGCTACTGTAATGAAGGTAGTGGGGTCCCCTAGTGGCAGTTTAGATGTTCCTATAAGAGCATCAAGCTGTGATGTACTACAGTAAAATAGCGTTGCATGCAATTCAGATGTATATTGTAGGCTGCTACAACATGTTCATCTCTGAGTTCATACATTCATCATATTTTCCCAGATAACAGTTTTAGATGAGTTGTTCTCCCTCATAATAGTTCCACACATTTGGCCTCCCGAGTGGTGCAGCAGTCTAAGGCTCTGCATCGCAGTGCTTGAGGCTTCCCTACAGACCCACATTTGATCTCGGGCTGTATCACAACTGGCCGTGATCGGGAGTCCCACAGGGACATCATCTGGGTTAGGGAGGGTTTGGCCACGGGGCTTTACAAGTAGGCCGTCGTTGTAAATAAGAATTCTTAACTGACTTGCCTAGTTAAATAAAGGTTAAATAAAAAAATAAAATGAAGTGTAACAACATTTCAGCTGAAGGCCTATGTCACACTGGGTCCCAGGTATACAGCTCAGCCCCTCCTCTCACCTATTAGCCCCTCCCACCTCCTCTCAGCCCCTCCGCTCTCCTCTCAGCCCCTCTCCTCTCAGCCCCTCTCCTCTCAGCCCCTCTCCTCTCAGCCCCTCTCCTCTCAGCCCCTCCTCTCACCTATTAGCCCCTCCCCTCTCCTCTCAGCCCCTCTCCTCTCAGCCCCTCCTCTCACCTATTAGCCCCTCCCTCCTCCTCTCAGCCCCTCCTCTCACCTATTAGCCCCTCCCCTCTCTTCTCAGCCCCTCTCCTCTCAGCCCCTCCTCTCACCTATTAGCCCCTCCCCTCTCCTCTCAGCCCCTCTCCTCTCAGCCCCTCCTCTCACCTATTAGCCCCTCCCTCCTCCTCTCAGCCACTCCCCTCTCATCTCAGCCCCTCCCCTCTCCTCTCCTGGGGGTTGTGAATAACAAACTGGTAAAGCAGACCCAGGGGTATCATGTGACCAGCGGAGTGTCTTCACCACGGAGCCAAATGGCAACCAGCCAAACAGAGAGGAGGGTCTGCGTCCCAAGTGGCATATAGTGAGTGCACTTCTTTGACCGGGGTTCTGGTGCGCTATATAGATAACAGGGTGCCATTTGGGATGCAGCCAGGGGCTGAAGGAGCAGTGGGGCTGAGGGGGGGGAGCTATGGACCTGAGTGTGATGCCAAGCCTCTCTCTCTTCCTCTGGTAATACATCAGCCATTAAGACCACATGGAAGGCTCTAGTGTAGCTCAGGTGATTGGAATGTTCCAGCTAGACTACATGCATGTGTGGAGCGCTGTCGCTCTCTCTTGCGCGCACGTTCTTTCTCTCTGGCAACGACGAGGAGCATAAGCAACACTTGTGCTCTTGTCAACTAAACATTATTTATCACTGTGGCAGAGTAGCACCGTTCCCGTTTGGTACATTGTGTAAATATGATGTAATGACCATCTCACCTGCACATTTAGCTGAACTGGCATGTTGTTACTAAGTGCAATTCAAACAGGCTTTCTATACGGCCCCTTCATTGAGGTATCAAATTGTATTTGTCACATACACATGGTTAGCAGATGTTAATGCGAGTGTAGCAAAATGCTTGTGCTTCTAGTTCTGACAATGCAGTAATAACCAACAAGTAATCTAGCTAACAATAGCAACAGTTATGAGTTGTCACAAACACAGTCTGCTCTGAGAACTCCAACATCTTCCTGGAAACATGTTTTGTGTGTCAGCGGCTTATGAAGCAACACCAGACCCTTGTAATGTTTAGATTGTGTTATGGGATTAAAGCCTAGAAGGCTTCAGTTCAACGTACTAAAATGTCTATGTATTTACCCTTCACAATGTGCTGCTGAACAGAACCCCAGAGAGGAAATCCATCCTGGAGTTTGTTTTGATGCTCTTGGCCTTACTCCTGGAAAACCTTTTACTCAGTGACTCCCTGGTCTGGACTGCTCTGGTCCTGAGCCATGCTCTGCAGATAGAACCAGAACTCTGCTTGGGTCCCCTGTTAAAACCTCTGCTTTTACAGCTAAAACTGTGAGGTCTTGGCAGTGGTACAGTATTAGTTTCAGAGCCCTTTGTTAATTGTTACAATATCTGTGGTATATCTCACTTAAACATATAGGCCTAGGTATTCCTTTATAAATATATAGGCCTAGGTATTCCTTTATAAATATATAGGACTACGTATTCCTTTATAAACATATAGGCCTAGGTATTCCTTTATAAATATATAGGCCTAGGTATTCCTTTATAAACATATAGGCCTAGGTATTCCTTTATAAACATATAGGACTAGGTATTCCTTTATAAATATATAGGCCTAGGTTACCTTTATAAATATATAGGACTATGTATTCTTTTATAAACATATAGACCTAGGTATTCCTTTATAAATATATAGGACTAGATATTCCTTTATAAATATACAGGACTAGGTATTCCTATCATCTTCTAATAAGTCTTTCTGTTCTGGGGAGTTGTGCTGTATATCACCATGGGCTATGTGTGTGTGTTGTGTTGTGTTGTGTTGTGTGTGTGTGTGTGTGTGTGTGTGTGTGTGTGTGTGTGTGTGTGTGTGTGTGTGTGTGTGTGTGTGTGTGTGTGTGTGTGTGTGTGTGTGTGTGTGTGTGTGTGTGTGTGTGTGTGTGTGTGTGTGTGTGTGTGTGTGTGTGTGTGTTATGTATGTGTGTGTGTTGTGTGTGTGTGTGTGTGTGTCACCTCAGTTGGTTTGCAGTAATATCTCAGACCAGGTAAGGTACACAGAGCCATGTTTGTTCCTGGAGGAATGAATCTGTACGCAGGGCAATGTAAATCACTGCTAACCTCAAAACACTCCTGGCAAGTTTCTATTCCCTCAAGTTGTGTTCTCAGGCTGAGGCTGGGGAAAACATGGAATGGATGGGGCCAGGCAGGCAGACCAGCTCTGGGTTCTGGAGGTTTTGGAACAATGCTGTCACTTAGTATGTGATGAGAAGCACAGTGAGAAACGTGCACGGCTACTCACAGAGCTCAGATAAATATTGAATGGGGGTAGTACTAACAGCAGACCAGCACTGGGTTGTGTAAATGTTGGAATAACGCTGTCAGTTGGGGTTTGACAGAGGGCCAGTGAGACGTGTGCACGACTAGTGAAGGAGTGTGTGTGTGTGTGTGTGTGTGTGTGTGTGTGTGTGTGTGTGTGTGTGTGTGTGTGTGTGTGTGTGTGTGTGTGTGTGTGTGTGTGTGTGTGTGTGTGTGTGTGTGTGTGTGTGTGTGTGTGTGTGTGTGTGTGTGTGTGTGTGTGTGTGTGTGTGTGTGTGTGTGTGTTCAGTACAGGACAGTGAAGTGTAGGGTTTCCTAAACACGGTCCAGGGCAATAGCACAACAAAGCTGATTTAAATAACCAACTCATCATCAATCTTTAATTATGTCAATCAGCTGTGTAGTGCTAGGGAGAAGAAAAACATGTGTAAGGTGGCTGCTCAGTGGCCTGGCCGTAACCATGGTGATGAAAGGGAACTCATCTACGAGCTGTGGCTTGTTCTAATCACCATGAACCAGGGCTCTGCTTGTCCGCGGTCACTAACCCAACCCAAGACAGCCGCATTTGCTCCCCGAGCCTCATATTATGGTCTGGCTGTGTCACAGATAGGAACAGGACTGGAGAACTAACTCCTTCAGATACATATATCATTGAAACAGTTTATTTGATTTATATGATCAAATCTGTGTCTAAACTTTCAGCAGTTGGTAGGTTTGCTGCCTGTCTGTAAGATAACAGCAGTTTGCTGCCTGTCTGTAAGATAACAGCAGTTGGCTGCCTGTCTGTAAGATAACAGAAGTTTGCTGCCTGTCTGTAAGATAACAGCAGTTTGCTGCCTGTCTGTAAGATAACAGCAGTTTGCTGCCTGTCTGTAAGATAACAGCAGTTGGCTGCCTGTCTGTAAGATAACAGCAGTTTGCTGCCTGTCTGTAAGATAACAGCAGTTTGCTGCCTGTCTGCAAGATAACAGTAGTTGCTGCCTGTCTGTAAGATAACAGCAGTTTGCTGCCTGTCTGCAAGATAACAGCAGTTTGCTGCCTGTCTGTAAGATAACAGCAGTTTGCTGCCTGTCTGTAAGATAACAGCAGTTTGCTGCCTGTCTGTAAGATAACAGCAGTTTGCTGCCTGTCTGTAAGATAACAGCAGTTGGCTGCCTGTCTGTAAGATAACAGAAGTTTGCTGCCTGTCTGTAAGATAACAGCAGTTTGCTGCCTGTCTGTAAGATAACAGCAGTTTGCTGCCTGTCTGTAAGATAACAGCAGTTGGCTGCCTGTCTGTAAGATAACAGCAGTTTGCTGCTTGTCTGTAAGATAACAGCAGTTTGCTGCCTGTCTGCAAGATAACAGTAGTTGCTGCCTGTCTGTAAGATAACAGCAGTTTGCTGCCTGTCTGTAAGATAACAGCAGTTTGCTGCCTGTCTGTAAGATAACAGCAGTTTGCTGCCTGTCTGTAAGATAACAGCAGTTGGCTGCCTGTCTGTAAGATAACAGCAGTTTGCTGCCTGTCTGTAAGATAACAGCAGTTTGCTGCCTGTCTGTAAGATAACAGCAGTTTGCTGCCTGTCTGTAAGATAACAGCAGTTGGCTGCCTGTCTGTAAGATAACAGCAGTTTGCTGCCTGTCTGTAAGATAACAGCAGTTTGCTGCCTGTCTGCAAGTTGCTGCCTGTCTGTAAGATAACAGTAGTTGCTGCCTGTCTGTAAGATAACAGCAGTTGCTGCCTGTCTGTAAGATAACAGCAGTTTGCTGCCTGTCTGTAAGATAACAGCAGTTTGCTGCCTGTCTGTAAGATAACAGCAGTTTGCTGCCTGTCTGTAAGATAACAGCAGTTTGCTGCCTGTCTGTAAGATAACAGCAGTTTGCTGCCTGTCTGTAAGATAACAGCATTACGTCATTCTAAACTGATATGTGAAGTGTTTTGGGGAGTTTTTAATTCATGCCTCGGAGTGCAAGTCAACTTGGCACCATGTTAATTACCTATACACACTATTTATATTGGAAGATGATTAAAGGACGTCTGTTATTTCACACACACACACACACACACACACACACACACACACACACACACACACACACACACACACACACACACACACACACACACACACACACACACACACACACACACACACACACACACACACACACACACACACACACACACACACACACACACACACACACACACACACACACACACCCACACTAGTTATTAAGACATTAAAGATGATTGTTATGAGAGCAAGGTGATTCTAAACGATGCTGGAGGTAAACAGAGCAGCTCGGCATGCAGTCATCAATGTAAAGACATGGGAAAGTTTATGACAACCACATCATTACTTTGAGTAAAACGATCTCCCTGGGTAAGGAACAGCACTATAAACTATATGTCTTTTGGATGGGGTTTTCTTTTGATTGTGAATGTGCTGATAGAAAGATACAGTGCCTTGCAAAAGTATTCGGCCCCCTTGAACTTTGCGACCTTTTGGCACATTTCAGGCTTCAAACATAAAAATATAAAACTGTATTTTTTTTGTGAAGAATCAACAACAAGTGGGACACAATCATGAAGTGGAACGACATTTATTGGATATTTCTAACTTTTTTAACAAATCAAAAACTGAAAAATTGGGCGTGCAAAATTATTCAGCCCCCTTAAGTTAATACTTTGTAGCGCCACCTTTTGCTGCGATTACAGCTGTAAGTCGCTTGTGGTATGTCTCTATCAGTTTTGCACATCGAGAGACTGAATTTTTTCCCATTCCTCCTTGCAAAACAGCTCGAGCTCAGTGAGAAGAGAGTTTGCTGCACTGAAAGTAAAGGGTCTGAATAATTGATGGGAAGATGGATGGAGCCAAATACAGGACCATTCTGGAAGAAAACCTGATGGAGTCTGCAAAAGACCTGAGACTGGGACGGAGATTTGTCTTCCAACAAGACAATGATCCAAAACATAAAGCAAAATCTACAATGGAATGGTTCAAAAATAAACATATCCAGGTGTTAGAATGGCCAAGTCAAAGTCCAGACCTGAATCCAATCGAGAATCTGTGGAAAGAACTGAAAACTGCTGTTCACAAATGCTCTCCATCCAACCTCACTGAGCTCGAGCTCAGTTAGAAATATCCAATAAATGTCGTTCCACTTCATGATTGTGTCCCACTTGTTGTTGATTCTTCACAAAAAAATACAGTTTTATATCTTTATGTTTGAAGCCTGAAATGTGCCAAAAGGTCGCAAAGTTCAAGGGGGCCGAATACTTTCGCAAGGGACTGTATATTGTCCTAATCTGAATGCTCAATGATAACACTCTGATTGGATACTGTGAGTTGAGAAGGAGGAAGGAGTCTGCGTAGAAGTGGGTTCATTGGTTTAAAAAAGACTTCTGCCTTTTCTAATGTGTCTCATGTCAAGCTAAGAAAAGCTCATGAGCTGAATGTCCTCATTCAAGTCGAATTAGAAACCCCTGCTCTCACTCCCCTCTCTCTTTCTCTCTCCCCCTCTCTCTTTCTCTCTCCCCTTCTCTCTCTCTCCTTCTCTCACTCTCACTCTCCCTCTCTCTTTCTCTCTCTCCCCCTCTCTCCCCCTTTCTCTCTCTCTCCCCCTCTCTCTCTCCCCCTCTCTCTCTCTCTCTCTCTCTCTCTCTCTCTCTCTCTCTCTCTCTCCCCCCTCTCCCCTCTCTCTCTCTCCCCCTCTCCCCCTCTCTCTCTCTCTCTTTCTCTCTCCCCCTCTCTCTCTCTCCCTGTCTCTCTCTCCCTGTCTCCTCTCTTCTTCTGAAGTCTTCAGCTGACTCCTGCACAAGGAGCTCTTATTCACCCCCCCGTCCTTCCCTCTCACAACCACCATTACCCTGATGAGTGGCCTGTAGGGA
Source organism: Oncorhynchus gorbuscha (assembly GCF_021184085.1). NCBI lineage: Eukaryota > Metazoa > Chordata > Actinopteri > Salmoniformes > Salmonidae > Oncorhynchus > Oncorhynchus gorbuscha. The sequence continues at coordinate 321,900 of NW_025745797.1, read as the reverse complement.
GGAGTGTGATGCTGTATCATCAGTGGATCTCCACTTTGTCTCAAAGTGTTTACCAGGGGACCGGCAGCTGATTGTCCAGAAGGAAAACGCTTTGATTGGTCCGATTTCATCAGATGATAATGCCACCCTGGCTGTTTCAGGAAGGACCGTATTATAATAATGAAGTCAAAGAGGGTTTGAACTAACACAGTACTAACACAGTACTAACGCAGTACTAACGCAGTACTAACGCAATACGAACACAGTACTAACACAGTACTAACACAGTACTAACGCAGTACTAACACAGTACTAATGCAATACTAACATAGTACTAACACAGTACTAACGCAGTACTAACACAGTACTAATGCAATACTAACATTGTACTAACACAGTACTAACACAGTACTAATGCAATACTAACATAGTACTAACACAGTACTAACACAGTACTAACATAGTACTAACATAGCACTAACACAGTACTAGCGCAATATTAACACAGTACTAGCACAGTACTAGCACAGTACTAACACAGTACTAACGCAATACTAACGCAGTACTAACACAGTACTAATGCAATATTAACACAGTACTAACACAGTACTAACACAGCACTAACGCAATACTAACGCAGTACTAACACAGTACTAACACAGTACTAACACAGTACTAACGCAGTACTAACACAGTACTAATGCAATATTAACACAGTACTAACACAGTACTAACGCAATACTAACACAGTACTAACACAATAGTAATACAGTACTAACACAGTACTAATACAATAGTAATACAGTACTAACACAGTACTAACGCAATAGTAACACAGTACTAACACAGTACTAACACAGTACTAACACAATAATAATACAGTACTAACACAGTACTAACGCAATAGTAACACAGTACTAACACAGTACTAACACAGTACTAATGCGGTAATAACACAATACTAACGCACTACTAACACAATACTCACACAGTACTAAAGTCTGCACAGCATTTCAGAACACAGCATTTCAGAGAATAATAATAATATAATATATGCCATTTAGCAGACGCTTTTATCCAAAGCGACTTACAGTCATGTGTGCATACATTCTGCGTATGGGTGGTCCCGGGGATCGAACCCACTACCCTGGCGTTACAAGCGCCATGCTCTACCAACTGAGCTACAGAACTGTGCTGTAGCTACGGTACCGGTAGCCCTGTAAACAAGGTAGTTGTGGTTACCGTAGTTTCACTACAGGGTGGCAGGTAGCCTAGCGGTTAGAGCGTTGGGTCAGTAACCAAAAAGTTGCTGGATTGAATCCCCGAGCTGACATGGTAAAAATCTGTCATTCTGCCCCTGAACAAGGCAGTTAACCCACTGTTCCCGGTAGGCTGTCATTGTAAATAAGAATTTGTTCTTAACTGACTTGCCTAGTTAAATAAAGGTTTTAAAAACTACAGTGTTGGTACTGTAGAGATCTGTGGATAGAAAAGTATTTTGACAAATTGAGGTGTCCACCATTTTGGTAAGAAATGTGTTCTTTTGCTGTGATGCAGAACCACAGTACTCATTTTCCTTTCTAACACAAACTATCTTTTTTTATTGGGGTCCGTAATTAAGTGCCGGAATATCCTCCTTGACTACAACCATTCTATTTCAGAAAGAGAGAGGGAGAGAGAGAGAGAGAGAGAGAGAGAGAGAGTAATGATATACTGGTATGTCCATGGAGGTGTCATAATGGTAAGGTCAGATGATGAGAGCCTGGGCTTTCTCTTTCAAAACAATACTAACAGTGATCTGACTGTCTGCCTGTTCAGGGTTTGAGGGTGAAATGGAGATTAAATGAATGAATGATTAATGATGTAGTAAATCCATGTATTGTGTGTTAATACTACTAAACCCACTGAAACCAGACTGGAAGCCAGGATCTAAATGAGATCAGGGGGAAACGTCACTATCCAAAGCCGGTCAGCTATGACATCCAACATGTGAGGGCTTAGGGTTAGTGTGTGTGTGTGTGTGTGTGTGTGTGCGTGCGTGCGTGTGTGTGTGTGTGTGTTTCCTGAGAAAGCCCTCCAGAGAATCCCCTGGGGGTCTGAAAACTTCCCTTTCAACAATACAGCCCGTTACGCCTCAGAGTCCACCTGCCGCAGATACGCACCATTACATGGTACACTGGCATGTTTGGTTCCTTAGATGAAGCCCTGTGGTTTGATTGGGAGGGAAAACCCCTGTCTACACTCTCTCCTCATGAAGTCTCCTTCATATCCTCCTGTCTCCATCTGTTGAGGACTATCAGCCTGTGTTGCTGTGGTGTTGAAGAGGGTCCAGACATTCCATGTGTATGATATAGGGGGGAGATGCTCCAGTGGGTGAGAACTCGCAGGTGGGTCTTGACCGTCTGAGTTAACGAAGGCCAACTCAGGATAGTATGGCTCGGTGACAGAGAGAGAGGAGAGAGAGAGAGAGAGAGAGTGCTTGCGTGCGTGTATGTGTGTGTGTGTGTGTGTGTGTGTGTGTGTGTGTGTGTGTGTGTGTGAGCTAGAGAGACAGAGTGATAGAGACATAGATAGAGAGAGAGACAGTGTCACACCCTGATCTTTCACCTGTCTTTGTGATTGTCTCCACCCCCCTCCAGGTGTTGCCCATCTTCCCCATAATCCCCTGTGTATTTATACCTGTGTTCTCTGTTTCTCTGTTGCCAGTTTCTTGTTTGTCAATCCAACAAGCGTTTTTGGGTCAGCTCCTGCTTTTCCCCAGTCTCTCTTTTCTTGTCCTCATGGTTGCCTTGCCTGTCCTAACGCTGTACCCACCCGCATAAACAAGCTGCCTGCCCCTGAGCCTGCCTGCCATCCTGTACCTTTGCCCCTGTTGCTGTAATAAACATTGTTACTTCGACACGGTCTGCATCTGAGTCTTACCTTGAAACCTGATACAGAGAGAGAGAGAGAGAGAGAGAGAGTGTGTGCGTGTGTGTGTGTGTGTGTGAGAGAGAGAAAGAGGGAGAGAGAGAGAGAGAGAGAGAGAGAGAGAGAGAGAGAGAGAGAGAGAGAGAGAGAGAGAGAGAGAGAGAGAGAGAGAGAGAGAGAGAGAGAGAGAGAGAGCGTGTGAGAGAGTGTGTGAGAGGAGAGAGAGAGAGAGAGAGAGAGAGAGAGAGAGAGAGAGAGAGAGAGTATGTGTGTGTGTGTGTGTGAGAGAGAGAGTTCTCTTCTCCAGGTCTATAATAACAGTGGTGGAGCTCCCTCACTGAAGGCTCTCTGTTGAACCTCAGCCTGACTACTAGTGACCTGGTGTGGAATGCTGCTGTGACAGAGACGTGCCAAATTCATCTCTCTCTCTCTCTCTCTCTCTCTCTCTCTCTCTCTCTCTCTCTCTCTCTCTCTCTCTCTCTCTCTCTCTCTCTCTCTCTCTCTCTCTCTCTCTCTCTCTCTCTCTCTCTCTCTCTCTCTCTCTCTCTCTCTCTCTCTCTCTCTCTCTCTCTCTCTCTCTCTCTCTCTCTCTGTTCTTCATCCTCCTCTGTGTCATTTGCAGCATAACTTAACCTACATAAACAGTTTAACACAGAGTAAAGCATTGTCCTGGATATTATACCATAGAAATGTTATACACTGAGTATACCAAACATTAGGAACACCTTCTGAACATTAAGTTACACCCCCCTTTGCCCTCAGAACAGCCACAAATTGTCAGGGCATGGACTCTACAAGATGTAGAAAGTGTTCCACAGGGAGGCTGGCCCATATTGACTCCAATGCTTCCCACAGTTGTGTCAAGTTGGCTGGATATCTTTTGCGTGGTGGACCATTCTTGATACACACAAGAAACTGTTGAGCTTGAAAAACCCAGCAGCGTTGCAGTTCTCAATACAAACCGGTCCTCCTGTTACCTACTACCAGACCCTGTTCAGAGGCACTTCAATATGTTGTCTTTCCCATTCACACTCCGAATGGCACACATATACAATCCATGTCTCAGCTGTCTCAAGGATTACAAATCTTTCTTTAACCTGTCTCCTCTCCTTCATCTTCATCTAGTGATTGAAGTGGATTTAGGGTAACCTGGAAACATCTAGGGTAACCTGGAAACATCTAGGGTAACCTGGAAACATCTAGGATAACCTAGAAACATCTAGGGTAACCTGGAAACATCTAGGGTAACCTGGAAACATCTAGGGTAACCTGGAAACATCTAAGGCAACATGGAAACATCTAGGACAACCTGGAAACATCTAGGACAACCTGGAAATATCTAGGGCAACCTGGAAACAACTAGTACAACCTGGAAACATCTAGGGTAACCTGGAAACATCTAGGGCAACCTGGAAACATCTAGGGCAACCTGGAAACATCTAGGGTAAGCTGGAAACATCTAGCGTAACCTGGAAACATCTAGGGCAACCTGGAAACATCTAGGGCAACCTGGAAACATCTAGTACAACCTGGAAACATCTAGGGTAACCTGGAAACATCTAGGGTAACCTGGAAACATCTAGGGCAACATGGAAACATCTAGGACAACCTGGAAACATCTAGGACAACCTGGAAACATCTAGGGCAACCTGGAAACATCTAGGGTAAACCTGGAAACATCTAGGGTAACCTGGAAACATCTAGGGCAAACATCTGGAAACCTGGAAACATCTAGGGCAACCTGGAAACATCTAGGGTAACCTGGAAACATCTAGGGCAACATGGAAACATCTAGGACAACCTGGAAACATCTAGGGCAACCTGGAAACATCTAGTACAACCTGGAAATAACCTGGAAACATCTAGGGCAACCTGGAAACATCTAGGGCAACCTGGAAACATCTTAGTGGACAACCTGGAAACATCTAGGGTAACCTGGAAACATCTAGGGCAACCTGGAAACATCTAGTACAACCTGGAAACATCTAGGGTAACCTGGAAACATCTAGGGTAACCTGGAAACATCTAGGGCAACCTGGAAACATCTAGGACAACCTGGAAACATCTAGGACAACCTGGAAACATCTAGGGCAACCTGGAAACATCTAGGACAACCTGGAAACATCTAGGGTAACCTGGAAACATCTAGGGCAACCTGGAAACATCTAGGGCAACCTGGAAACATCTAGGGTAACCTGGAAACAATCTAGGGCAACCTGGAAACATCTAGGGCAACCTGGAAACATCTAGGGCAACCTGGAAACATCTAGCAAACTGGAAACATCTAGAAACCTGGAAACATCTAGGGCAACCTGGAAACATTTAGTACAACCTGGAAACATCTAGGGTAACCTGGAAACATCTAGGGTAACCTGGAAACATCTAGGACAACCTGGAAACATCTAGGGTAACCTGGAAACATCTAGGACAACCTGGAAACATCTAGGACAACCTGGAAACATCTAGGGTAACCTGGAAACATCTAGTACAACCTGGAAACATCTAGGGTAACCTGGAAACATCTAGGGCAACCTGGAAACATCTAGGGCAACCTGGAAACATCTAGGGCAACCTGGAAACATCTAGGGCAACCTGGAAACATCTAGGGCAACCTGGAAACATCTAGGGCAACCTGGAAACTCAGAAAACTACATGTAGAAGCCGGCGAGCCGCAATGTTTACATATAGGCTGGTCATCGGATCCCTTCTGTCATGGCTTGTGCATTATGGGAAAGTGACCACATTGTGTAACAGGGTCAGTGTGTATTTGTTCCACTTGAGTGACTCTGTTCTGCTCTCTCCTCCCTAGAGGCATATCATTATGACTCTGTATACACAGAGCCTGGTCCCTGGCCTGGCCTACATTCTATCAGGGTACAGGAGAGCTTCTATGGAGGGAGTCGCTATGGAGTAGAATTAGGGTGATGCAACACACACACAGGCACACACATACATACACAACACACACACACACACACATACAGTACACAGGCAGACAAACATACCCACACTTACACAATCACACACACACACATCACACACTGGCACACACACACAAACAATCACACACACACGTACACACTGGCAGACAAACACACCCACACACAAACAATCACACACACACACACACACACTGGCAGACACACATACACACACACACACACACACACACACACACACACACACACACACACACACACACATACAGTACACTGGCAGACACACATACCCACACTCACACACACAAGCATGCAGGCACGCACACACACACACACACACACACCCACACACACACACCAATCTGAGCATGATATGCCATGAGATGTTTTGTCTTGTAGAGGGGTTCCCACGTATTCCAGTTTTCATTTAGACTCTAAAGTCATTTGTTTTCTAAATGAACTGTGAATGACGTGTTATTTTAACGTGCCGTTTCCTTTCTGTTTTCTCAGCTGAAACAGGAGAAGGAAATCACTTCTTAACAGGAAGAGAGACACATGGACCACAACAACAGCATGACAAGTGTTGAACATCTGTCTCAGTTCATTTATTAATCAAGTCTGGAGCCAGAAATAACAACAATAACATAGCAGCCCAAACGCCACACCATATTTTCTCCATTATGAAAACAGACCTGAGTTCAGTTCTTATCTGTTATAATCACATAGCAGCCCAAACACCACACCATATTTTCTCCATTATGAAAACAGACCTGAGTTCAGTTCTTATCTGTTATAATCACATAGCAGCCCAAACACCACACCATATTTTCTCCATTATGAAAACAGACCTGAGTTCAGTTCTTATCTGTTATAATCACATAGCAGCCCAAATGCATCACTATATTTTCTCCATTATGAAGACCTGAATTCAGTTCTTATCTGTTATTCTTGTCAGCCTTTCTTCCTCTCCCTTGACGCTGACTGTGCAGGGGTGTGTGTGCGTGCCTGTGTGTGCGTGTGCATCCTTGCATGTGCGTGTTCGTGTCCGTACGTGTGTACGTGCTTGTGTACGTATGTCCCTACTTATTATGAGAAGCACATGTTTTGTTGCTCATTTGGAAGGAGAATAAAATTATTATAATGTTGAGGCATGGTTCCTTTCCTCCTCAGAGTATTGTTCCCTGTGGAGGTTTACTGTACTCTACTAAACTCTGGGTTAGATCCTGTTTGGCCACGTGTTCCCTATGGAGGTTTACTGTACTCTACTAAACTCTGGGTTAGATCCTGTTTGGCCACGTGTTCCCTATGGAGGTTTACTGTACTCTACTAAACTCTGGGTTAGATCCTGTTTGGCCACGTGTTCCCTATGGAAGTTTACTGTACTCTACTAAACTCTGGGTTAGATCCTGTTTGGCCACGTGTTCCCTATGGAGGTTTACTGTACTCTACTAAACTCTGGGTTAGATCATGTTTGGCCACATGTTCCCTATGGAGGTTTCCTGTACTCTACTAAACTCTGGGTTAGATCCTGTTTGGCCGGGTGTTCCCTATGGAGCTTCACTGTACTCTACTAAACTCTGGATTAGATCCTGTTTGGCCGGGTGCTCCCTATGGAGCTTCACTGTACTCTACTAAACTCTGGGTTGGGTCTTGCATAGCCGGGTGGTCTGCTGGGAACTCCATATGAACAAAGCTCATCTTGAATGAATGTCTGAAATAATGCTTAACAGGATGCAGGGTGGGGGGGCATTTCCATTTCCTCCTTGCTAATAGCTAACTCATTGGATTGTGAGTAAAGCCTGCTTGACGATACATGAGTTACATGTTTAACAGAAATGTCACTACAGATTTCACTCTTCAGAAATAAACTTTTCAATGGGATTATTTCTCTCTAAAATGAGTTTTGAGATGTCTAAAACTCTGAGGGGGTCTTGGTCCTTAATAAAGCCTCTAGCTTGTCATCTCAGGGCTGAGGACGGGGAGATGACGTCCCCTCTCTCTTTTTCTCTTTTTCTATCTTTCTTTCTTTCTTTCTCTCTTGCTCTCTCTCTCTGTCTCTGTCTCTGTCTCTCACTCTCTATCTCACTCTCTCTCTCTCTGTCTGTCTCTGTCTCTGTTTCTCTCTCTCTCTCTCTGTCTCTCACTCTCTCTCTCTGTCTCTCACTCTCTATCTCACTCTCTCTCTCTCTGTCTGTCTCTGTCTGTCTCTGTCTCTGTTTCTCTCTCTCTCTGTCTCTCACTCTCTCTGTCTCTCACTCTCTATCTCACTCTCTCTCTCTCTCTGTCTCTGTCTCTGTTTCTCTCTCTCTCTCTCTGTCTCTCACTCTCTCTCTCTGTCTCTCACTCTCTATCTCACTCTCTCTCTCTCTGTCTGTCTCTGTCTCTGTTTCTCTCTTTCTCATAAAGGCATATACAGGATTTTATTAGCTGTGTAGTAGCCCTGTGCCAACTCCCTGTCCTCTGTCTCTCAGTCAGTCTAATTCAATATTGTTAACTGACACATTCCACTTAACGAGTCTAGAAGTCACACTGACCTTTGTCTCTGCAGCTGAAAGGTGATCTCTCGCTCTGATGCTGAAAATGTGATATTTCTCTCTGCAGCTGAAAGGGTGATCTCTCTCTCTGATGCTGAAAATATGATATTTCTCTCTGATGCTGAAAATGTGATATTTCTCTCTGCAGCTAAAAGGGTGATCTCTCTCTCTGCTGCTGAAAGGGTGATCTCTCTCTGATGCTGAAAGGGTGATCTCTTTCTGCTGCTGAAAGGGTGATCTCTCTCTCTCTCTGCTGCTGAAAGGGTGATCTCTCTCTCTCTGCTGAAAGGGTGATCTCTCTCTCTGCTGAAAGGGTGATCTCTCTCTCTGATGCTGAAAGGGTGATCTCTCTCCCTGATGCTGAAAGGGTGATCTCTCTCCCTGATGCTGAAAGGGTGATCTCTCTCCCTGATGCTGAAAGGGTGATCTCTCTCTTTCTGCTGCTGAAAGGGTGATCTCTCTCTTTCTGCTGCTGAAAGGGTGATATCTCTCTCTGCTGAAAGGGTGACCTCTCTCCCTGATGCTGAAAGGGTGATCTCTCTCCCTGATGCTGAAAGGGTGATCTCTCTCTCTCTGCTGCTGAAAGGGTGATCTCTCTCTCTGCTGCTGAAAGGGTGATCTCTCTCCCTGATGCTGAAAGGGTGATCTCTCTCTCTGCTGAAAGGGTGCTGCTGAAAGGGTGATCTCTTTCTGCTGCTGAAAGGGTGATCTCTCTCTCTCTCTCTGCTGCTGAAAGGGTGATCTCTTTCTGCTGCTGAAAGGGTGATCTCTCTCTCTCTCTGCTGCTGAAAATATGATATTTCTCTCTAATGCTGAAAATATGATATTTCTCTCTGATGCTGAAAATATGATATTTCTCTCTGATGCTGAAAATATGATATTTCTCTCTGCAACTGAAAAGGTGATCTCTCTCTCTGCTGAAAGGGTGATCTCTCTCTGATGCTGAAAGGGTGATCTCTCTATCTGATGCTGAAAGGGTGATCTCTCTCTCTCTGCTGCTGAAAGGGTGATCTCTCTCTGCAACTGAAAAGGTGATCTCTCTCTCTGCTGCTGAAAGGGTGATCTCTCTCTGATGCTGAAAAGGTGATCTCCCTCTCTATGCAGCTGACTTGAAACCCCTTCTCTCTCAGTATGAGTGAACCAAAAGTCATGGTCTCCCCAGCTGTCCCACACAGACCTGTCCTCATCATGACAGTCTACTCTGTCCTCTATAGTTGTCCCACACAGACCTGTCCTCACCCTTACTGTACTCTACTAAACTCTGGGTTAGATCCTGTTTGGCCACGTGTTCAGACATGTCCTCATCCTGACAGTAACCCAGACATGTCCTCATCCTGACAGTAACCCTGTCCTCTATAGCTGTCCCACACAGACCTGTCCTCATCCTGACAGTAACCCTGTCCTCTAGACCAGACCTGTCCTCATCCTGACATTAACCCTGTCCTCTAAAGCTGTCCCACACATACCTGTCCTCATCCTGACAGTAACCCTGTCCTCTATAGCTGTCCTACACAGACCTGTCCTCATCCTGACAGTAACGCTGTCCTCTATAGCTGTCCTACACAGACCTGTCCTCATCCTGACATTAACCCTGTCCTCTAAAGCTGTCCCACACATACCTGTCCTCATCCTGACAGTAACCCTGTCCTCTATAGCTGTCCTACACAGACCTGTCCTCATCCTGACAGTAACCCTGTCCTCTATAGCTGTCCTACACATACCTGTCCTCATCCTGACAGTAACCCTGTTCTCTATAGCTGTCCCACACAGACCTGTCCTCATCTTGACAGTAACCCTGTCCTCTATAGCTGTCCCACACAGACCTGTCCTCATCCTGACAGTAACCCTGTCCTCTAAAGCTGTCCCACACAGACCTGTCCTCATCATGACAGTCTACTCTGTCCTCTATAGTTGTCCCACACAGACCTGTCCTCACCCTTACTGTACTCTACTAAACTCTGGGTTAGATCCTGTTTGGCCACGTGTTCAGACATGTCCTCATCCTGACAGTAACCCTGTCCTCTATAGCTGTCCTAGACAGACCTGTCCTCATCCTGACAGTAACCCTGTCCTCTAAAGCTGTCCCACACATACCTGTCCTCATCCTGACAGTAACCCTGTCCTCTATAGCTGTCCTACACAGACCTGTCCTCATCCTGACAGTAACCCTGTCCTCTAAAGCTGTCCCACACATACCTGTCCTCATCCTGACAGTAACCCTGTCCTCTATAGCTGTCCCACACAGACCTGTCCTCATCTTGACAGTAACCCTGTCCTCTATAGCTGTCCCACACAGACCTGTCCTCATCCTGACAGTAACCCTGTCCTCTATAGCTGTCCCACACAGACCTGTCCTCATCCTGACAGTAACCCTGTCCTCTATAGCTGTCCCACACAGACCTGTCCTCATCTTGACAGTAACCCTGTCCTCTATAGCTGTCCCACACAGACCTGTCCTCATCCTGACAGCTTACACTCTAGTTTATGGTCCACAATGTCTCCACCTTGCCTAAACAGAGATGGGATTTCCAGCACCATCCTGTCAAAACAAGTTAAGACTGGTTGATTAGTCAAACCAACCGGTTGGTAAATGGCACAAGAGCATTGAAGTGATCTGTTAACAAGATATGGGCATCCATTTCCTCAGCTTTATGATGGGAAGCTCCCTCCATCCACTAATGCAGTCATTAGAGCTCTGTGAAGGTGAATTCCTCAACAGGAGGACAGATCCTTATTAGTTCCTTAGTGAAGTAGTAACCGTGTGTGAAGGTGCTAACCTCAGTCCATTCTAATGCTCAGCAGTTATAGAGATCTTCACACTCTTCTGGAGGAACAAAGCAACGCCCCTGTATAAAACAACCTTCTCTATGAGCTCCACTTAGCCACCAGTGTTTCTCAACTCTGCCCAGGTCCCTTAACTACAAACTGGAGGGTGAAATCCATGGCTCTTCATGTACTGCACTATAGCCTACAGGGACAGCAAATCCTAGAGTGGCATGGGATAAGATCATTTCATTTGCAAGTCCTTTTTTCATTGAGTTTTGTCTTCCTTTTATTGGGGAAAAGACACAGGAATAAACTGAGTGTCTATAATGTATTTTCATACTTGATTCACTTCATTTATGGATGTTGAAGACCCAGGATGACTTTCTTTCATTGGAGACTCAGTTCGGTCTATAATGTATTTTCATTCTTAGTTCACCTCATTCATAGTCCATGACATTGATGTCAGCCCAGGTTGTTTGGGGACTCAGTTCGGTCTATAATGTATGTTCATTCTTAGATCACCTCATTCATAGTCCATGACAGTGATGTCAGCCCAGGTTGTTTGGGGACTCAGTTCGGTCTATAATGTATTTTCATTCTTAGTTCACCTCATTCATAGTCCATGACAGTGATGTCAGCCCAGGTTGTTTGGGGACTCAGTTCGGTCTATAATGTATTTTCATTCTTAGTTCACCTCATTCATAGTCCATGACAGTGATGTCAGCCCAGGTTGTTTGGGGACTCAGTTCGGTCTATAATGTATGTTCATTCTTAGCTGTCCATGAGTGATGTCAGGACTCAATAATGTATTTTCATTCTTAGTTCAGTCCATGACAGTGATGTCAGCCCAGGTTGTTTGGGGACTCCGGTCTCTGCTGTGAGTGAAGGAGAAAGCTTAACCCGCTGGTTTTGAACCTTTCAACTCTAAAGTGGGATAATTCCTCAATATAATGTAATCCAGTCATAAGCAGTCAAGGGATTTCTAGAAAAACCACTAAACCACGAACAGATCCAGGGATATGACGCAGGGCAACGTAGCGCAGCAAGGAAAGACTGACAGACATTTACAATTCCAAAGACTTCAAGGAAAACCTGTAGAGAGAAATCAAATACATTACATTTAGACATGTCATTCTTTTTCTTCATCAAAGCGCCTCTATTGGGAAGCATAGATAAATCCTATAGCAATGAGTCCTGTAACAACGTCTGTTGATGTTCATGTGTTTTGGTGTCTTCAGTCCTGCCCAGTGCCCTGCTTTAAGAATCTATGTAGAGAAAATAATTGGAATATTTTCATCATAAAATAAGTGGTGATTATTTTTATTTGTATCAAATAAATCCTATAACAAGGTTGTTAACATCCTTTCGAGCCTTAATGTCCACAGCCCTGCCCAGTGTTCTGCTTTCAAACCAGCAGACACGACTTAATCCCTTGGTAAAATACTATGAGCAGAAATGACTGTTACGTGACCAAGGGTTTCTACTCTGTCTGTGCCAGCCTCAACCCAGCAGTGAGACAATTGTAACTGAGGTTACCTAAGGGCCAACAAGGGGTAACAAGGACAGTGGCATGGGAGATGTGATCTAGTCACTGCTACTCTGTCTGTGCCAGCCTCAACCCAGCAGTGAGACAATTCTAAACTGAGGTTACCTAAGGGCCAACAAGGGGTAACAAGGACAGTGGCATGGGAGATCTGATCTAGTCACTGCTACTCTGTCTGTGCCAGTTGGTTGAGTGTGGAGAGGCAGCAGTTATCCTGGGTTGTGTTTCCAAATATATAGTGCACTACTTTGACCAGAGCCCATAGAGAACAAGGGTGCCATTTGGGACACATACCTAGTTTCATTTGGAGATTTTCAGCTGATCTAGGCGCTGCAGATCACAGTCAGAGCTTTGGGTTTTATGAAGTTGTATTGGGTTTTATGAAGTTGTATTGGGTTTTATGAAGTTGTATTGGGTTTTATGAAGTTGTATTGGGTTTTATGAAATTGTATTGGGTTTTATGAAGTTGTATTGGGTTTTATGAAGTTGTATTGGGTTTTATGAAGTTGTATTGGGTTTTATGAAGTTGTATTGGGTTTTATGAAGTTGTATTGGGTTTTATGAAGTTGTATTGGGTTTTATGAAGTTGTACTGGGTTTTGATAAGTTGTATTGGGTTTTATTAAGTTGAATTGGGTTTTGTTAAGTTGTATTGGGTTTTATTAAGTTGAATTGGGTTTTATTAAGTTGTATTGGGTTTTATTAAGTTGTATTGGGTTCTGTTAAGTTGTATTGGGTTTTGTTAAGTTGTATTGGGTTTCATTAAGTTGTATTGGGTTCTGTTAAGTTGTATTGGGTTTTATTAAGTTGTATTGGGTTTTGTTAAGTTGAATTGGGTTGGGTTTTGTTAAGTTGAATTGGGTTGGGTTTTATTAAGTTGAATTGGGTTTTGTTAAGTTGTATTGGGTTCTGTTAAGTTGTATTGGGTTTTGTTAAGTTGTATTGGGTTTTATGAAGTTGTATTGGGTTTCATTAAGTTGTATTGGGTTCTGTTAAGTTGTATTGGGTTTTGTTAAGTTGTATTGGGTTTAGTTAAGTTGAATTGGGTTCTGTTAAGTTGTATTGGGTTCTGTTAAGTTGTATTGGGTTTTGTTAAGTTGTATTGGGTTTTATTAAGTTGAATTGGGTTTTATTAAGTTGCATTGGGATTGATTGTTGTATTGGGTTTTGTTAAGTTGTATTGGGTTTTGTTAAGTTGTATTGGGTTTTGTTAAGTTGTATTGGGTTTTGTTAAGTTGTACTGGGTTTTGTTAAGTTGTATTGGGTTTTGTTAAGTTGTATTGGGTTTTATTAAGTTGAATTGGGTTTTATTAAGTTGCATTGGGATTGATTGTTGTATTGGGTTTTGTTAAGTTGTATTGGGTTTTGTTAAGTTGTATTGGGTTTTATTAAGTTGTATTGGGTTTCATTAAGTTGTATTGGGTTTTATTAAGTTGTATTGGGTTTTGTTAAGTTGTATTGGGTTTTGTTAAGTTGTATTGGGTTTCATTAAGTTGTATTGGGTTCTGTTAAGTTGTATTGGGTTTCATTAAGTTGTATTGGGTTTTATTAAGTTGTATTGGGTTTTGTTAAGTTGTATTGGGTTTTGTTAAGTTGTATTGGGTTTCATTAAGTTGTATTGGGTTTTATTAAGTTGTATTGGGTTTTGTTAAGTTGTATTGGGTTTTGTTAAGTTGTATTGGGTTCTGTTAAGTTGTATTGGGTTTTATTAAGTTGTATTGGGTTTTGTTAAGTTGAATTGGGTTGGGTTTTGTTAAGTTGAATTGGGTTGGGTTTTATTAAGTTGAATTGGGTTTTGTTAAGTTGTATTGGGTTTTGTTAAGTTGTATTGGGTTTTATTAAGTTGTATTGGGTTTTGTTAAGTTGTATTGGGTTTTGTTAAGTTGTATTGGGTTCTGTTAAGTTGTATTGGGTTTTATTAAGTTGTATTGGGTTTTGTTAAGTTGAATTGGGTTGGGTTTTGTTAAGTTGAATTGGGTTGGGTTTTATTAAGTTGAATTGGGTTTTGTTAAGTTGTATTGGGTTCTGTTAAGTTGTATTGGGTTCTGTTAAGTTGTATTGGGTTTTATTAAGTTGTATTGGGTTTTGTTAAGTTGTATTGGGTTTTGTTAATTTGTATTGGGTTTCATTAAGTTGTATTGGGTTCTGTTAAGTTGTATTGGGTTTTATTAAGTTGTATTGGGTTTTGTTAAGTTGAATTGGGTTGGGTTTTGTTAAGTTGAATTGGGTTGGGTTTTATTAAGTTGAATTGGGTTTTGTTAAGTTGTATTGGGTTCTGTTAAGTTGTATTGGGTTTTGTTAAGTTGTATTGGGTTTTATTAAGTTGTATTGGGTTTCATTAAGTTGTATTGGGTTCTGTTAAGTTGTATTGGGTTTTGTTAAGTTGTATTGGGTTTCATTAAGTTGTATTGGGTTCTGTTAAGTTGCATTGGGATTGATTGTTGTATTGGGTTTAGTTAAGTTGAATTGGGTTCTGTTAAGTTGTATTGGGTTCTGTTAAGTTGTATTGGGTTTTGTTAAGTTGTATTGGGTTTTATTAAGTTGTATTGGGTTCTGTTAAGTTGTATTGGGTTTTATTAAGTTGTACTGGGTTTTGTTAAGTTGTATTGGGTTTTGTTAAGTTGTATTGGGTTTTATTAAGTTGAATTGGGTTTTATTAAGTTGAATTGGGTTTTATTAAGTTGCATTGGGATTGATTGTTGTATTGGGTTTTATTAAGTTGTATTGGGTTTTATTAAGTTGTATTGGGTTTTATTAAGTTGAATTGGGTTTTATTAAGTTGAATTGGGTTTTATTAAGTTGCATTGGGATTGATTGTTGTATTGGGTTTTATTAAGTTGTATTGGGTTTTGTTAAGTTGTACTGGGTTTTGTTAAGTTGTACTGGGTTTTGTTAAGTTGTATTGGGTTTTGTTAAGTTGTATTGGGTTTTGTTAAGTTGTATTGGGTTCTGTTAAGTTGTATTGGGTTTTATTAAGTTGTATTGGGTTTTGTTAAGTTGAATTGGGTTGGGTTTTGTTAAGTTGAATTGGGTTGGGTTTTATTAAGTTGAATTGGGTTTTGTTAAGTTGTATTGGGTTCTGTTAAGTTGTATTGGGTTCTGTTAAGTTGTATTGGGTTTTATTAAGTTGTATTGGGTTTTGTTAAGTTGTATTGGGTTTTGTTAATTTGTATTGGGTTTCATTAAGTTGTATTGGGTTCTGTTAAGTTGTATTGGGTTTTATTAAGTTGTATTGGGTTTTGTTAAGTTGAATTGGGTTGGGTTTTGTTAAGTTGAATTGGGTTGGGTTTTATTAAGTTGAATTGGGTTTTGTTAAGTTGTATTGGGTTCTGTTAAGTTGTATTGGGTTTTGTTAAGTTGTATTGGGTTTTATGAAGTTGTATTGGGTTTCATTAAGTTGTATTGGGTTCTGTTAAGTTGTATTGGGTTTTGTTAAGTTGTATTGGGTTTCATTAAGTTGTATTGGGTTCTGTTAAGTTGCATTGGGATTGATTGTTGTATTGGGTTTAGTTAAGTTGAATTGGGTTCTGTTAAGTTGTATTGGGTTCTGTTAAGTTGTATTGGGTTTTGTTAAGTTGTATTGGGTTTTATTAAGTTGTATTGGGTTCTGTTAAGTTGTATTGGGTTTTATTAAGTTGTACTGGGTTTTGTTAAGTTGTATTGGGTTTTGTTAAGTTGTATTGGGTTTTATTAAGTTGAATTGGGTTTTATTAAGTTGAATTGGGTTTTATTAAGTTGCATTGGGATTGATTGTTGTATTGGGTTTTATTAAGTTGTATTGGGTTTTATTAAGTTGTATTGGGTTTTGTTAAGTTGTATTGGGTTTTATTAAGTTGTATTGGGTTTTGTTAAGTTGTACTGGGTTTTGTTAAGTTGTACTGGGTTTTGTTAAGTTGTATTGGGTTTTGTTAAGTTGTATTGGGTTTTGTTAAGTTGTACTGGGTTTTGTTAAGTTGTATTGGGTTTTGTTAAGTTGTATTGGGTTTTATTAAGTTGAATTGGGTTTTATTAAGTTGCATTGGGATTGATTGTTGTATTGGGTTTTGTTAAGTTGTATTGGGTTTCATTAAGTTGTATTGGGTTTTATTAAGTTGTATTGGGTTTTATTAAGTTGTATAGGGTTTTGTTAAGTTATATTGGGTTTTGTTAAGTTGTATTGGGTTTTATTAAGTTGTATTGGGTTTTATTAAGTTGTACTGGGTTTTATTAAATTGTCTTGGATTTTATTAAGTTGTACTGGGTTTTATTAAGTTGTATTGTGTTTATTAAGTTGTACTGGGTTTTATTAAAATCTAGAGGGGGTGAAATCTAGAGGGGGTGAAATCTAGAGGGGTGAAATCTAGAGGGGGTGAAATCTAGAGTGGAGAAATCTAGAGGGGTTATGCTAGGACATGTTAATTGTATAGAGGAGGATTGTAGTTTTAGTTCGATAGTTCTACTGACCATTTTATCTCATCAAACTGAACTACAGAACAACAATATACTGTATTCTATTCTACTGTATTTTAGTCAATGTCACTCCAACATTGCTCGTCCAAATATTTATATATTCCTTAATTCCATTCCTTTACTTTAGATGTGTGTGTATTGTTAGATATTACTGTACTGCTGGCCCTAGGAACACTCGCTACACCTGCAATAATGTCTGCTAAACATGTGTCTGTGACCAATAAAAAGTGATTTAATTTGTCCTGTTTTACACATGTACCAGTGTGTATTAATACGTGTTAATTAGAAATGTGTATTTTGCATATCCCAACTCCCCCTGAGACACCCTCTGAGAGTGGGGTCACGGCCAGTGTTCTGACTGATGAGCCATGGGACTTTATCCCCTATCTATCCTTAGTAGTGATCTGACCTGTGTGATGTGCAGAACACTGGTAGCTAAACGTCTCATTAGGAGGTAACTCCAGCTATCTCTACTGTGCTAATTCAAACACTTAACAACATGGTCGTCCATCTGAGCACATCAATGACCACATTAACACACCATCCCTCCTCTAATACACAACTCTGATAGACACCAACAGTATGTGAATGATGTTATGCAGCACAGGAAAATAGACACCTTGTTGAATACAGGAAAATACACATCTGGGATAACACCTCTTTGACTGTTTAGTCTAGGGGTCGAGGGACACCTCTTTGACTGTTTAGTCTAGGGGTCGAGGGACACAGCTTTCTGTTTAGTCTAGGGGTCGAGGGACACAGCTTTCTGTTTCGTCTAGGGGGTCGAGGGACACCTCTTTGACTGTTTAGTCTAGGGGTCGAGGGACACCTCTTCGACTGTTTAGTCTAGGGGTCGAGGGACACCTCTTTGACTGTTTAGTCTAGGGGTCGAGGGACACAGCTTTCTGTTTAGTCTAGAGGTCGAGGGACACAGCTTTCTGTTTAGTCTAGGGGTCGAGGGACACAGCTTTCAGTTTAGTCCAGGGGGGTCGAGAGACACACGTTTCCCTTTTTTAGTCCAGGGGAGTCGAGGGACACAGCTTTTTGTTCAGTCTAGGGGAGTCGAGGGACACTGCTTTCTGTTTAGTCTAGGGGAGTCGAGAGACACAGCTTTCTGTTTCGTCTAGGGGTCGAGGGACGCAGCTTTCTGTTTAGTCTAGGGGAGTCGAGGGACACAGCTTTCTGTTTAGTCTAGGGGAGTCGAGGGACACAGCTTTCTGTTTAGTCTAGGGGAGTCGAGGGACACAGCTTTCTGTTTAGTCTAGGGGAGTCGAGAGACACAGCTTTCTGTTTCGTCTAGGGGTCGTGGGACACAGC
Organism: Oncorhynchus gorbuscha; assembly: GCF_021184085.1. Classification (NCBI taxonomy): domain Eukaryota; kingdom Metazoa; phylum Chordata; class Actinopteri; order Salmoniformes; family Salmonidae; genus Oncorhynchus; species Oncorhynchus gorbuscha. Next base: position 303,464 of record NW_025745797.1, on the reverse strand, counting down.
TTTCTGTTTAGTCTAGGGGAGTCGAGGGACACAGCTTTCTGTTTAGTCTAGGGGAGTCGAGGGACACAGCTTTCTGTTTAGTCTAGGGGAGTCGAGGGACACAGCTTTCTGTTTAGTCTAGGGGAGTCGAGAGACACAGCTTTCTGTTTCGTTTAGGGGTCGAGGGACACAGCTTTCTGTTTAGTCTAGGGGAGTCAAGGGACACAGCTTTCTGTTTAGTCTAGGGGAGTCGAGAGACACAGCTTTCTGTTTAGTCCAGGGGAGTCGAGGGACACAGCTTTCTGTTTAGTCTAGGGGAGTCGAGGGACACTGCTTTCTGTTTAGTCTAGGGGAGTCGAGAGACACAGCTTTCTGTTTCGTCTAGGGGTCGAGGGACACAGCTTTCTGTTTAGTCTAGGGGAGTCGAGGAACACAGCTTTCTGTTTAGTCTAGGGGAGTCGAGGGACACAGCTTTCTGTTTTGTCTAGGGGAGTCGAGGGACACAGCTTTCTGTTTAGTCTAGGGGTCGAGGGACACAGCTTTCTGTTTTGTCTAGGGGGGTCGAGAGACACAGCTTTCTGTTTAGTCTAGGGGAGTTGAGGGACACAGCTTTCTGTTTTGTCTAGGGGAGTTGAGGGACACAGCTTTCTGTTAGTCTAGGGGAGTCGAGGGACACAGCTTTCTGTTTAGTCCAGGGGAGTTGAGGGACACAGCTTTCTGATTTGGGTCTGTAGGTATATTAGTTTGGAATCTGACTGGGTCTCAGGTTTACTGACCATAGCCCTGACAGGTTAGAAGCTAGACTGGGTTGTGAATGGAGAGAGGCAATAGGCAGATGGGTGGATTGGATGACAGTGTGAGTGTGTGTTTGTGTGTGACAGTGGTGTGTGTGACAGTGCCAAAGGTTACTGCATAAACCCTTCATTAGTTACATTGACTCGAAAGGCTGCAGACATATGAATACCAGCCAAGGCATCATTCACTCAGAGCATGTCCGATGGCTTGGCACGTCGTTGAAATATCACCATTATCCCCACAATGGCCACCCAGGGGAAGGTCAATGGGGTTTACAATGGGAAGGAAGGAAACTGGCAGGAAATACACCCTAGGTGTTTCGCTACATTACTTCCTCCTCTTGACTAAGAAAGCACTGAGGTATATTTGGTTCTTCACTGTTTCACAGTGTGGATTGGGACAGACGGTTCTGCTATTCTGGACTGGAGGAAGCAGGAAAGGCTGAGTTGGTGGGACATGCACACACACCCTGTCCCAGGAAGCAGAGTAGATGACAAGGTCAACTGCCTCTTCTGTTTCTGAAGGGCTTTCTCTGAACGACCCCACGGTGGCTTCTGGCCACAAGCCCAGCCTACATCTGAATGGATAATATCTCCTCTATTGTCTGAAAGAAAGAGCCTCTATTCCTGGGAGTATTTTTCTTAAATCTTCAGGCATTTTGTGACCCTGTCATTGTCTATATTGTGAGAGGAAAAGTGGTTTTGGGGCTTTTTTGTTGGTGTCTTGGTCCGAAAAGTGACTCTTTGGTTCGGCCATTTTGATATGTTGGTCAAACTAGGATTTGTTTTCTTACCTGCCTTACTTTAATGTTTCCACCAGGAGTTTTACATGTTGATCCAGATAAATATCTTCCACTCAAAGCAGGGTATTCTCTGAGCTAAGTTAAAGTGGCTTTTAGTTTGCTGTGCCAAGACCCTGGAAACCTGGAGAGTCTGTTTGCCTCTCTCTGAAAGGTATGCCAGAATTGCTCTTTGCTCTCTCTCTCACTGTCTCTGTATCTCTCTCCTTTTCCCTCCCTCCCTCCCTCCCTCCCTCCCTCCCTCCCTCCCTCCCTCCCTCCCTCCCTCCCCCTCCCTCCCTCCCTCCCTCCCTCCCTCCCTCCCTCCCTCCCTCCTTCCCTCACAAATCCTAAATCATAGTTATTCCTCATGTGTACCTGGTAATTTGGCATGTGACAAACTGTTTTGCTCCATTCTCCATAGACAGTGGCAGGGCGTCCTGAGGGAGGGTCCTTTGTCCCAGGCACAAAGATGGAAACACATTTGTCATTCAGCTCTTTAATGAAGCCATCAACCCCTCATGATGAGCAATGGTGAAGACCTGGTGCAAATAAAGCAAGGAAACGTCTCTCGCTTGTTTATGGACGTTCAAAATGTTGATCTCCGACCAGTAAACAAAGTTCTGTCCTATATGGAATTGAGTTGAGTTTCTGGAACATGTGCATGATACATGTGTATCATTTAGCAGAAACTCGTATCCAGAGCAACTGAGATTAAGTGAATTGCTCAAGCACACATCAACTGATTTTTCTCCTAGTTGATTGGGGATTCAAACCAGCGACCTTTCGGTAACTGGCCCAATGTGCTTAACCACTAGGCTGCCTGTTGGGAGTTCACTGCTGATGTGAACTGTTCTGGGATCATTTGAGATGAGAGGTGACTCCTCAGTGACACTCATTCAGGCTGGGAGTAGGGGAGCTCAGTTTGGGGCTGTATGTGGTGACATCCATAGGAATGGATGAGGACTCTCACCATCTCAGCCTCTGCAGAAAACGTCATGGGAATATTTCATATGCTGATAAAAGATAGAAGATAAAAGATAGATAAAGGTCAAATATACAAAGATGTGACACAGACAGGAGATGGCTACAGTTTGTATCACTGTTTACGTGTCACTAGCCACTTTAAAAAATGATTTAATAAAAGTATCACTGGTCACTTTACACAATGCCACTTTCTATAATGTTTACATACCCTACATTACTCATCTCATATGTATATAATGTATTCTATACCATCTACTGCATCTTTATGTAATACATGTATCACTACCCCATAATATAATGTTTAGATACCCTACATTACTCATCTCATATGTATATACTGTTCTATACCATCTACTGCATCTTTATGTAATACATGTATCACTACCCCATAATATAATGTTTAGATACCCTACATTACTCATCTCATATGTATATACTGTTCTATACCATCTACTGCATCTTGCCTGTCGTTCGGCCATCGCTCATCCATATATTTATATGTACATATTCTATTCATCCCTTTACATGTGTGTATAAGGTAGTTGTGTGAAATTGTTAGATTACTTGTTAGATATTACTGCATGGTCGGAACCAGAAGCACAAGCATTTCGCTACACTCGCATTAACATCTGCTAACCATGTGTATGTGACCAATACAATTTGATTTGAAGACACTTCCAAAACACTCAGCTTGCTTCCTGCAATAATTCTGAGGTCATCTATTTATTTAGCTGGAAGCAAATAATTAAACAATATTTGATTATTTCACATAGTGGTTATTGTTCTGTGGACTTGAGGTTTACAGCTGGAACACCAGTAAATCAGACAAACGGTGGAACTGATTGAACCACATATGGTTTCTCTACAGAGAGACTCTGACATAACCCTGGATCTGTTCTCTGGTGAGGACAAAACACTTGATGATAGCAGAGGTTTGGAGAGGGAGAGGGAGAGAGAGAGAGAGAGAGAGGGAGAGGGAGAGAGAGGGAGAGAGAGGGAGGGAGGGAGAGAGAGAGAGAGGAGGGAGGGGGAGAGAGAGAGGGGGAGAGAGAGAGAGAGAGAGAGAGAGAGAGAGAGAGAGAGAGAGAGAGAGAGAGAGAGAGAGAGAGGGGGAGAGAGAGAGAGAGAGAGAGAGAGAGAGAGAGAGGGGGAGAGAGTTAGAGAGAGAGAGAAGGGGGGGAGAGAGATACAGAGAGGCAGAGCGTTTGTGTCTGTAAGTTGTTGCCCACTTGAGAATGAGAACGTGTACGGCTGTGCAGTGATTGGGACGTCGGTCAGTGTGTGGAAATGTTGTGGACAGTCATCTGGTCAGAGGGATTTTAGAGAGAAGGAAGGTGAGGGGATGGGAGGGAAGAGTGGTGAGGGGTGAGGGGTGAGGGGAATGGTCAGCAGAGAGGGGTGAGGGGAAAGGAGGGGGGTGAGGGGATGGGAGGGAAGAGGGGTGAGGGGTGAGGGGTGAGGGGTGAGGGGTGAGGGGAACGGTCAGCGGAGAAGGGGTGAGGGGAACGGTGGGGAGCTTGGCTGTGGCTGTTGATTCTTGAAGTGTATTTGAAGTGCAGTGGGAGGGCTGGAGAGAGTGGGAGAAGGAGGGGGAGAAGGGAGGAGGATGAGGGAGGGGGAGAAGGAGGGGGAGAAGGAAGGGGGGAGGGGGGGGAGGAAGGAGGGGGATGAGTAGGAGGGAGATGAGGAGGAGGGGAGGGGCTTGCCTGAGTGCCAGAGCAGGGTGAGTGCAGCTCACACACACACTCACTCAGACACTGGAGACAGAGACATCACCTCCATGTGTATATGTGCTTTGTGATTCAAACCTTTGCATTTTTAAGAAGACTAATTGATTATCCTTGGTCTAACACTGAGACAGCTTGGGTAGACCAACGTTGGAGGAAATTGGAGGACCCTGTGGATAGATTAGACTCTGTGGGAGTAGTGTTGTGGGCATGCAGCCGGACCTCTAGCGCTGTGGCGGACGCTGGGAGAGTCGTCTTGTGACTGAGGGGTTTGGGAAGAGAGGAGAGGACCAATGCTTTTCATAGAGGTAAGAGTTCTGCCTTGGGCTCCTTCAGATGCAACAGAGAGCAATTCATACTTTTTGGAAACTGATTTAAAACCATTACAATGTAGAGAGAGTGGAAGCTCTGTGAATGTAGAGTTATAGTTATTGGGTAGATTCAGGTTTGTTATGGGTGGAGCTAACTGCTGTGAACGGATGAACGACAGACAGAATGGTTAGGTAGTTCAGAAGTATGTGGAACGTGATGCGTGTGACTGGTTGTTTGACGTTAACAGAGGGGAGGTGAGACAGATGAGGCTCTATATCGGTGTGTGTCTCTCTCCTCCTCCCAGATGAGGCTCTATATCGGTGTGTGTCTCTCTCCTCCTCCCAGATGAGGCTCTATATCGGTGTGTGTCTCTCTCCTCCTCCCAGATGAGGCTCTATATCGGTGTGTGTCTCTCTCTCCTCCTCCCAGATGAGGCTCTATATCGGTGTGTGTCTCTCTCCTCCTCCCAGATGAGGCTCTATATCGGTGTGTGTCTCTCTCCTCCTCCCAGATGAGGCTCTATATCGGTGTGTGTCTCTCTCCTCCTCCCAGATGAGGCTCTATATCGGTGTGTGTCTCGCTCCTCCTCCCAGATGAGGCTCTATATCAGTGTGTGTGTCTCTCTCTCCTCCTACCAGATGAGGCTCTATATCAGTGTGTGTGTCTCTCTCCTCCCAGATGAGGCTCTATATCAGTGTGTGTGTCTCTCTCTCCTCCCAGATGAGGCTCTATATCAGTGTGTGTGTCTCTCTCTCCTCCCAGATGAGGCTCTATATCAGTGTGTGTGTGTCTCTCTCTCCTCCTACCAGATGAGGCTCTATATCGGTGTGTGTGTCTCTCTCTCCTCCTCCCAGATGAGGCTCTATATCAGTGTGTGTGTCTCTCTCTCCTCCCAGATGAGGCTCTATATCAGTGTGTGTGTCTCTCTCTCCTCCTACCAGATGAGGCTCTATATCGGTGTGTGTGTCTCTCTCTCCTCCTCCCAGATGAGGCTCTATATCGGTGTGTGTCTCTCTCTCTCCTCCTACCAGATGAGGCTCTATATCAGTGTGTCTCTCTCCTCCTCCCAGATGAGGCTCTATATCGGTGTGTGTGTCTCTCTCTCCTCCTCCCAGATGAGACTCTATATCAGTGTGTCTCTCTCCTCCTCCCAGATGAGGCTCTATATCGGTGTGTGTCTCTCTCCTCCTCCCAGATGAGGCTCTATATCGGTGTGTCTCTCTCCTCCTCCCAGATGAGGCTCTATATCGGTGTGTGTCTCTCTCCTCCTCCCAGATGAGGCTCTATATCAGTGTGTCTCTCTCTCTCTCTCCTCCTCCCAGATGAGGCTCTATATCAGTGTGTCTCTCTCTCTCTCCTCCCATTTGAGGCTCTATATCAGTGTGTGTCTCTCTCTCCTCCCAGATGAGGCTCTATATCGGTGTGTGTCTCTCTCTTTCTCTCCTCCCAGATGAGGCTCTATATCAGTGTGTGTCTCTCTCTCTCCTCCCAGATGAGGCTCTATATCGGTGTGTGTCTCTCTCTCTCCTCCCAGATGAGGCTCTATATCAGTGTGTGTCTCTCTCTCTCTCCTCCTCCCAGATGAGGCTCTATATCAGTGTGTGTCTCTCTCTCTCCTCCTCCCAGATGAGGCTCTATATCAGTGTGTGTCTCTCTCTCTCCTCCTCCCAGATGAGGCTCTATATCAGTGTGTGTCTCTCTCTCTCCTCCTCCCAGATGAGGCTCTATATCAGTGTGTGTCTCTCTCTCTCCTCCTACCAGATGAGGCTCTATATCGGTGTATCTCTTTCTCTCTCCTCCTACCAGATGAGGCTCTATATCGGTGTGTCTCTCTCTCCTCCTCCCAGATGAGGCTCTATATCGGTGTGTCTCTCTCTCCTCCTACCAGATGAGGCTCTATATCAGTGTGTGTCTCTCTCTTCTCCTCCCAGATGAGGCTCTATATCAGTGTGTGTCTCTCTCTCCTCCTCCCAGATGAGGCTCTATATCAGTGTGTGTCTCTCTCCTCCTCCCAGATGAGGCTCTATATCAGTGTGTGTCTCTCTCTCTCTCCTCCTCCCAGATGAGGCTCTATATCAGTGTGTGTCTCTCTCTCTCCTCCTTCCAGATGAGGCTCTATATCAGTGTGTGTCTCTCTCCTCCTCCCAGATGAGGCTCTATATCAGTGTGTGTCTCTCTCCTCCTCCCAGATGAGGCTCTATATCAGTGTGTGTCTCTCTCTCTCCTCCTTCCAGATGAGGCTCTATATCAGTGTGTGTCTCTCTCCTCCTTCCAGATGAGGCTCTATATCAGTGTGTGTCTCTCTCCTCCTCCCAGATGAGGCTCTATATCAGTGTGTGTCTCTCTCCTCCTCCCAGATGAGGCTCTATATCAGTGTGTGTCTCTCTCCTCCTCCCAGATGAGGCTCTATATCAGTGTGTGTCTCTCTCCTCCTCCCAGATGAGGCTCTATATCAGTGTGTGTCTCTCTCTCTCCTCCTTCCAGATGAGGCTCTATATCAGTGTGTGTCTCTCTCCTCCTTCCAGATGAGGCTCTATATCAGTGTGTGTCTCTCTCCTCCTCCCAGATGAGGCTCTATATCAGTGTGTGTCTCTCTCCTCCTCCCAGATGAGGCTCTATATCAGTGTGTGTCTCTCTCTCTCCTCCTCCCAGATGAGGCTCTATATCAGTGTGTGTCTCTCTCTCTCCTCCTACCAGATGAGGCTCTATATCGGTGTGTCTCTCTCTCTCTCCTCCTACCAGATGAGGCTCTATATCGGTGTGTGTCTCTCTCCTCCTCCCAGATGAGGCTCTATATCGGTGTGTGTCTCTCTCCTCCTCCCAGATGAGGCTCTATATCGGTGTGTGTCTCTCTCCTCCTCCCAGATGAGGCTCTATATCGGTGTGTGTCTCTCTCTCCTCCTCCCAGATGAGGCTCTATATCGGTGTGTGTCTCTCTCCTCCTCCCAGATGAGGCTCTATATCGGTGTGTGTCTCTCTCCTCCTCCCAGATGAGGCTCTATATCGGTGTGTGTGTTGTGCAGGTGAAGGAGGACCCAAACGCGACTTAACAGAAACAGAGTTTATTAATGCTCAAAAACCGAATAACTGAAATCCTCTAGACAGTAGAGGGGAAAACAACTGGAGAAGCGGCCACAGACTGCAGGTCGCTTCGGGTAGGCGCAGGCCGTAGTCAACAGAGACACCTGCTCACACGCAGCGTCTGAAGAAGGCACAAAACACGACAGGACAGGGTGATACACAATCACGGCAAAAAACACGACAGGACAGGGCGAAACGCAATTACAGCATGGCATACAAAACAAGGAACCGATGGATCAGGAACGGATCACAAAGGAATAAATAGGGAGTCCAATCAGGGGAAAGGATCGGGAACAGGTGTGGGAAGACCAATGATGATCAGGGGAACAGGAACAGCTGGGAGCAGGAACGGAACGACAGAGAGAAGAGAGAGCGAGAGAGTGAAAGGGGGAGGGGGAGAGAGAGGGACAGAACCAAACAAGACCAGCAGAGGGAAACGAACAGCATGGGGAGCACAGGGACAAGACATGACAATAAATGACAAACATGACAGTACCCCCCCACTCACCGAGCGCCTCCTGGCGCACTCGAGGAGGAATCCTGGCGGCAACGGAGGAAATCATCGATGAGCGAACGGTCCAGCACGTCCCGAGACGGAACCCAACTCCTCTCCTCAGGACCGTAACCCTCCCAATCCACTAGGTATTGGTGACCCCGTCCCCGAGAACGCATGTCCATAATTTTATGTACCTTGTAAATAGGTGCGCTCTCGACAAGGACGGGAGGGGGGAGGGAAGACGAACGGGGTGCGAAGAAAGGGCTTAACACAGGAGACATGGAAGACAGGATGGACGCGACGAAGATGTCGCGGAAGAAGCAGTCGCACAGCGACAGGATTGACGACCTGGGAGACACGGAACGGACCAATGAACCGCGGAGTCAACTTACGAGAAGCTGTCGTAAGAGGAAGGTTGCGAGTGGAAAGCCACACTCTCTGGCCGCAACAATACCTTGGACTCTTAATCCTGCGTTTATTGGCGGCTCTCACCGTCTGTGCCCTGTAACGGCAAAGTGCAGACCTCACCCTCCTCCAGGTGCGCTCACAACGTTGGACAAACGCTTGAGCGGAGGGAACGCTGGACTCGGCAAGCTGGGATGAGAACAGAGGAGGCTGGTAACCCAGACTACTCTGAAACGGAGATAACCCGGTAGCAGACGAAGGAAGCGAATTGTGAGCGTATTCTGCCCAGGGGAGCTGTTCTGCCCAAGACGCAGGGTTCCTGAAAGAAAGGCTGCGTAGTATGCGACCAATCGTCTGATTGGCCCTCTCTGCTTGACCGTTAGACTGGGGATGAAACCCGGAAGAGAGACTGACGGACGCACCAATCAAACGACAGAACTCCCTCCAAAACTGTGACGTGAATTGCGGACCTCTGTCTGAAACGGCGTCTAACGGGAGGCCATGAATTCTGAATACATTCTCAATAATGATTTGTGCCGTCTCCTTAGCGGAAGGAAGTTTAGCGAGGGGAATGAAATGTGCCGCCTTAGAGAACCTATCGACAACCGTCAGAATCACAGTCTTCCCCGCAGACAAAGGCAGACCGGTAATGAAGTCTAAGGCAATGTGAGACCATGGTCGAGAAGGAATGGGGAGCGGTCTGAGACGACCGGCAGGAGGAGAGTTACCCGACTTAGTCTGCGCGCAGTCCGAACAGGCAGCCACGAAACGGCGCGTGTCACGCTCCTGAGTCGGCCACCAAAGCGCTGGCGAATAGACGCAAGAGTGCCTCGAACACCGGGATGACCCGCTAACTTGGCAGAGTGAGCCCACTGAAGAACAGCCAGACGAGTGGAAACAGGAACGAAAAGGAGGTTACTAGGACAAGCGCGCGGCGACGCAGTGTGCGTGAGTGCTTGCTTAACCTGTCTTTCAATTCCCCAGACTGTTAACCCGACAACACGCCCATAAGGAAGAATCCCCTCGGGATCAGTAGAAGCCACAGAAGAACTAAACAGACGGGATAAGGCATCAGGCTTGGTGTTCTTGCTACCCGGACGGTAAGAAATCACAAACTCGAAACGAGCGAAAAACAACGCCCAACGAGCTTGACGGGCATTAAGTCGTTTGGCAGAACGGATGTACTCAAGGTTCTTATGGTCTGTCCAAACGACAAAAGGAACGGTCGCCCCCTCCAACCACTGTCGCCATTCGCCTAGGGCTAAGCGGATGGCGAGCAGTTCACGATTACCCACATCATAGTTGCGCTCAGATGGCGACAGGCGATGAGAAAAATAAGCGCAAGGATGAACCTTATCGTCAGACTGGAAGCGCTGGGATAGAATGGCTCCCACGCCTACCTCTGAAGCGTCAACCTCGACAATGAATTGTCTAGTGACGTCAGGAGTAACGAGGATAGGAGCGGACGTAAAACGTTCTTTTAGAAGATCAAAAGCTCCCTGGGCGGAACCGGACCACTTAAAACACGTCTTGACAGAAGTAAGAGCTGTGAGAGGGGCAGCAACTTGACCGAAATTACGAATGAAACGCCGATAGAAATTAGCGAAACCTAAAAGCGCTGCAACTCGACACGTGACCTTGGAACGGGCCAATCACTGACAGCTTGGACCTTAGCGGAATCCATCTGAATGCCTTCAGCGGAAATAACGGAACCGAGAAAAGTAACGGAGGAGACATGAAAAGAGCACTTCTCAGCCTTTACATAGAGACAATTCTCTAAAAGGCGCTGTAGAACACGTCGAACGTGCTGAACATGAATCTCGAGTGACGGAGAAAAAATCAGGATATCGTCAAGATAGACAAAAACGAAAATGTTCAGCATGTCTCTCAGAACATCATTAACTAATGCCTGAAATACAGCTGGCGCATTGGCGAGACCGAACGGCAGAACCCGGTACTCAAAATGCCCTAACGGAGTATTAAACGCCGTTTTCCACTCGTCCCCCTCTCTGATGCGCACGAGATGGTAAGCGTTACGAAGGTCCAACTTAGTAAAGCACCTGGCTCCCTGCAGAATCTCGAAGGCTGATGACATAAGGGGAAGCGGATAACGATTCTTAACCGTTATGTCATTCAGCCCTCGATAATCCACGCAGGGGCGCAGAGTACCGTCCTTCTTCTTAACAAAAAAGAACCCCGCCCCGGCCGGAGAGGAAGAAGGCACTATGGTACCGGCGTCAAGAGACACAGACAAATAATCCTCGAGAGCCTTACGTTCGGGAGCCGACAGAGAGTATAGTCTACCTCGAGGAGGAGTGGTCCCCGGAAGGAGATCAATACTACAATCATACGACCGGTGAGGAGGAAGGGAGTTGGCTCGGGACCGACTGAAGACCGTGCGCAGATCATGATATTCCTCCGGCACTCCTGTCAAATCGCCAGGTTCCTCCTGAGAAGTAGGGACAGAAGAAACGGGAGGGATGGCAGACATTAAACACTTCACATGACAAGAAACGTTCCAGGATAGGATAGAATTACTAGACCAATTAATAGAAGGATTATGACATACTAGCCAGGGATGACCCAAAACAACAGGTGTAAACGGTGAACGGAAAATCAAAAAAGAAATAGTCTCACTGTGGTTACCAGATACTGTGAGGGTTAAAGGTAGTGTCTCAAATCTGATACTGGGAAGATGACTACCATCTAAGGCGAACATGGGCGTAGGCTTATCTAACTCTCTGAAAGGAATGTCATGTTTCCGAACCCATGCTTCGTCCATGAAACAACCCTCAGCCCCAGAGTCTATCAAGGCACTACATGTAGCGCCCGAACCGGTCCAGCGTAGGTGGACCGACAAAGTAGTACAGGACTCTGATGGAGAGACTTGAGTAGTTGCGCTCACCTGTAGCCCTCCGCTTACAGATGAGCTCTGGCTTTACTGGACATGAATTAACGAAATGTCCAGCAACTCCACAATAGAGGCACAGGCGGTTGGTGATCCTCCGTTCCCTCTCCTTATTCGAGATGCGAATCCCTCCCAGCTGCATGGGCTCAGTCTCAAAGCCAGAGGGGGAGATGGCTGCGATGCGGAGCAGGGAAACACCGTTGATGCGAGCTCTCTTCCACGAGCCCGGTGACGAAGATCTACCCGTCGTTCTATGCGGATGGCGAGAGCAATCAAGGAGTCCACATCTGAAGGAACCTCCCGGGAGAGAATCTCATCCTTAACCACAGCGTGGAGTCCCTCCAGAAAACGAGCGAGCAGCGCCGGCTCGTTCCACTCACTAGAGGCAGCAAGAGTGCGAAACTCAATGGAATAATCAGTTATGGACCGTTCACCTTGGCATAAGGAAGCCAGGGCCCTAGAAGCCTCCCCACCAAAAACTGAACGGTCAAAAACCCGAATCATCTCCTCTTTAAAGTTCTGGAAATCGTTAGAGCAAACAGCCCTTGCCTCCCAGATAGCTGTGCCCCATTCTCGAGCCCGGCCAGTGAGGAGTGAGATGACGTAAGCAACCCGAGCTCTCTCTCTAGAGTATGTGTTGGGTTGGAGAGAGAACACAATCTCACACTGCGTGAGAAAGGAGCGGCACTCAGTGGGCTGCCCGGAGTAGCAAGGTGGGTTATTAACCCTAGGTTCTGGAGGCTCGGCAGGCCAGGAAGTAACAGGTGGCACGAGACGTAGACTCTGGAACTGTCCAGAGAGGTCGGAAACCTGAGCAGCCAGGTTCTCCACGGCCTGGCGAGCAGCAGACAATTCCTGCTCGTGTCTGCCGAGCATGGCTCCTTGGATCTCGACGGCAGTGTAACGAGCGTCAGAAGTCGCTGGGTCCATTCTTTGATCGGTTCCTTCTGTTGTGCAGGTGAAGGAGGACCCAAACGCGACTTAACAGAAACAGAGTTTATTAATGCTCAAAAACCGAATAACTGAAATCCTCTAGACAGTAGAGGGGAAAACAACTGGAGAAGCGGCCACAGACTGCAGGTCGCTTCGGGTAGGCGCAGGCCGTAGTCAACAGAGACACCTGCTCACACGCAGCGTCTGAAGAAGGCACAAAACACGACAGGACAGGGTGATACACAATCACGGCAAAAAACACGACAGGACAGGGCGAAACGCAATTACAGCATGGCATACAAAACAAGGAACCGATGGATCAGGAACGGATCACAAAGGAATAAATAGGGAGTCCAATCAGGGGAAAGGATCGGGAACAGGTGTGGGAAGACCAATGATGATCAGGGGAACAGGAACAGCTGGGAGCAGGAACGGAACGACAGAGAGAAGAGAGAGCGAGAGAGTGAAAGGGGGAGGGGGAGAGAGAGGGACAGAACCAAACAAGACCAGCAGAGGGAAACGAACAGCATGGGGAGCACAGGGACAAGACATGACAATAAATGACAAACATGACAGTGTGTCTCTCTCCTCCTCCCAGATGAGGCTCTATATCGGTGTGTGTCTCTCTCCTCCTCCCAGATGAGGCTCTATATCAGTGTGTGTGTCTCTCTCTCCTCCTACCAGATGAGGCTCTATATCGGTGTGTGTGTCTCTCTCTCCTCCTCCCAGATGAGGCTCTATATCAGTGTGTGTGTCTCTCTCCTCCCAGATGAGGCTCTATATCAGTGTGTGTGTCTCTCTCTCCTCCCAGATGAGGCTCTATATTAGTGTGTGTGTCTCTCTCTCCTCCCAGATGAGGCTCTATATCAGTGTGTGTGTCTCTCTCTCCTCCTACCAGATGAGGCTCTATATCGGTGTGTGTGTCTCTGTCTCCTCCTCCCAGATGAGGCTCTATATCAGTGTGTGTGTCTCTCTCTCCTCCCAGATGAGGCTCTATATCAGTGTGTGTGTCTCTCTCTCCTCCTACCAGATGAGGCTCTATATCGGTGTGTGTGTCTCTCTCTCCTCCTCCCAGATGAGGCTCTATATCGGTGTGTGTCTCTCTCTCTCCTCCTACCAGATGAGGCTCTATATCAGTGTGTCTCTCTCCTCCTCCCAGATGAGGCTCTATATCGGTGTGTCTCTCTCTCCTCCTCCCAGATGAGGCTCTATATCAGTGTGTCTCTCTCCTCCTCCCAGATGAGGCTCTATATCGGTGTGTGTCTCTCTCCTCCTCCCAGATGAGGCTCTATATCGGTGTGTCTCTCTCCTCCTCCCAGATGAGGCTCTATATCGGTGTGTGTCTCTCTCCTCCCAGATGAGGCTCTATATCAGTGTGTCTCTCTCTCTCTCCTCCTCCCAGATGAGGCTCTATATCAGTGTGTCTCTCTCCCTCTCCTCCCAGATGAGGCTCTATATCAGTGTGTGTCTCTCTCTCTCCTCCCAGATGAGGCTCTATATCGGTGTGTGTCTCTCTCTTTCTCTCCTCCCAGATGAGGCTCTATATCAGTGTGTGTCTCTCTCTCTCCTCCCAGATGAGGCTCTATATCGGTGTGTGTCTCTCTCTCTCCTCCCAGATGAGGCTCTATATCAGTGTGTGTCTCTCTCTCTCTCCTCCTCCCAGATGAGGCTCTATATCAGTGTGTGTCTCTCTCTCTCCTCCTCCTCCCAGATGAGGCTCTATATCAGTGTGTGTCTCTCTCTCTCCTCCTCCCAGATGAGGCTCTATATCAGTGTGTGTCTCTCTCTCTCCTCCTCCCAGATGAGGCTCTATATCAGTGTGTGTCTCTCTCTCTCCTCCTACCAGATGAGGCTCTATATCGGTGTATCTCTTTCTCTCTCCTCCTACCAGATGAGGCTCTATATCGGTGTGTCTCTCTCTCCTCCTCCCAGATGAGGCTCTATATCGGTGTGTCTCTCTCCTCCTACCAGATGAGGCTCTATATCAGTGTGTGTCTCTCTCTTCTCCTCCCAGATGAGGCTCTATATCAGTGTGTGTCTCTCTCTCCTCCTCCCAGATGAGGCTCTATATCAGTGTGTGTCTCTCTCCTCCTCCCAGATTGAGGCTCTATATCGGTGTGTGTCTCTCTCTCTCCTCCCAGATGAGGCTCTATATCAGTGTGTGTCTCTCTCTCTCCTCCTCCCAGATGAGGCTCTATATCAGTGTGTGTCTCTCTCTCTTCTCCTCCCAGATGAGGCTCTATATCAGTGTGTGTCTCTCTCTCCTCCTCCCAGATGAGGCTCTATATCAGTGTGTGTCTCTCTCCTCCTCCCAGATTGAGGCTCTATATCGGTGTGTGTCTCTCTCTCTCCTCCCAGATGAGGCTCTATATCAGTGTGTGTCTCTCTCTCTCCTCCTCCCAGATGAGGCTCTATATCAGTGTGTGTCTCTCTCTCTTCTCCTCCCAGATGAGGCTCTATATCAGTGTGTGTCTCTCTCTCCTCCTCCCAGATGAGGCTCTATATCAGTGTGTGTCTCTCTCTCCTCCTACCAGATGAGGCTCTATATCGGTGTGTGTCTCTCTCTCCTCCTCCCAGATGAGGCTCTATATCAGTGTGTGTCTCTCTCTCTCCTCCCTGGCGGCTCCCACTGTCAGTGTTGTCAGCTGCCAGTATATGTATCAACAGTGAGGCAGGATGTGTGTGTGCAGGTGGTCTCAGTCAAACCGTGTTAGTTCCCCTGTGCCCCCTATCTCTGGCCTAAAACCTATCTGTCCCTAACACCTATCTGTCCCTGACACCTATCTGTCCCTGACACCTATCTGTCCCTAACACCTATCTGTCCCTAACACCTATCTGTCCCTAAAACCTATCTGTCCCTGACACCTATCTGTCCCTGACACCTATCTGTCCCTGACACCTATCTGTCCCTAACACCTATCTGTCCCTAACACCTATCTGTCCCTAACACCTATCTGTCCCTAACACCTATCTGTCCCTGACACCTATCTGTCCCTGACACCTATCTGTCCCTGACACCTATCTGTCCCTAACACCTATCTGTCCCTAACACCTATCTGTCCCTAACACCTATCTGTCCCTAACACCTATCTGTCCCTAACACCTATCTGTCCCTAACACCTATCTGTCCCTAACACCTATCTGTCCCTGACACCTATCTGTCCCTGACACCTATCTGTCCCTAACACCTATCTGTCCCTAACACCTATCTGTCCCTAAGACCTATCTGTCCCTAACACCTATCTGTCCCTAACACCTATCTGTCCCTAACACCTATCTGTCCCTGACACCTATCTGTCCCTGACACCTATCTGTCCCTAACACCTATCTGTCCCTAACACCTATCTGTCCCTGACACCTATCTGTCCCTAACACCTATCTGTCCCTAACACCTACCTTCATCAGGACAGGCTGTGAGGGACGACCTCTGCCTTTAGAGTCCCCACTCCAACCCTAATGATCTAGCTACATACTACATAGGGTTAGGGTTAGATATACTCCTCTCTATAGGGTTATGGTAAGAGAAACTCCTACATATGTGTGATTATATTAAGATCCTACATCTGTAGGAGTCAGTGACTCTTGTCTACTTGACTGTTTTCACTATCTGCTCTGATTGTTGTTTCTGTTGTTATCTGCCAACATCTCCTATATGTAGAGATTCATCATATCCTTCAGTGTAAATCACTAGGGCTGTATATGCTATTTGGTAGTAATAACAACAACATCTCCTATATGTAGGGATTCATCATATCCTTCAGTGTAAATCACTAGGGCTGTATATGCTATTTGGTAGTAATAACAACAACATCTCCTATATGTAGGGATTCATCATATCCTTCAGTGTAAAACACTAGGGCTGTATATGCTATTTGGTAGTAATAACAACATCTCCGTACACTGTATTTGATATTCCAGGAAATTGCCATATGAAATCTGTTATAGACATTCATTTTTAAATTAATGTAATAATTTGCATTAGATAAATAAAATATTATTTGTCTAGTCATTAAGTAACATAATATTGAACTCAAAACACCAAAGAATAAGCAAAACAAAACCATAAACTTAAAATGGAGATGACTGTGTAATGAATCTTACACTCATATTTTCTGTTCTCGTAAGTACCAATACTTTATATTTGGAGAACAATTGCATAGTCCTTGTACCTCCTGCCATCTGTTGCTTAGGTTACTTGTGCAAACAATGCAAGTAAGCAGCTGTTGGTCTGGTGTCGTCCATCTTCTGACCGAGTGTTCCGTTCAACGATTCAGACGGTGTTGTTGTAGATGTTTCCCCTCTTACGGTTTCTGACCGAGTGTTCCGTTCAACGATTCAGACGATGTTGTTGTAGATGTTTCTCCCCTCTTACGGTTTCTGACAGAGTGTTCCGTTCAACGATTCAGACGGTGTTGTTGTAGATGTTTCTCCCCTCTTACGGTTTCTGACCGAGTGTTCCGTTCAACGATTCAGACGGTGTTGTTGTAGATGTTTCTCCCCTCTTACGGTTTCTGACCGAGTGTTCCATTCAACGATTCAGACGGTATTGTTGTAGATGTTTCTCCTCTTACGGTTTCTGACCGAGTGTTCCGTTCAACGATTCAGACGGTGTTGTTGTAGATGTTTCCCCTCTTACGGTTTCTGACCGAGTGTTCCGTTCAACGATTCAGACGGTGTTGTTGTAGATGTTTCCCCTCTTACGGTTTCTGACCGAGTGTTCCGTTCAACGATTCAGACGGTGTTGTTGTAGATGTTTCTCCCCTCTTACGGTTTCTGACCGAGTGTTCCGTTCAACGATTCAGACGGTATTGTTGTAGATGTTTCTCCTCTTACGGTTTCTGACCGAGTGTTCCGTTCAACGATTCAGACGGTGTTGTTGTAGATGTTTCCCCTCTTACGGTTTCTGACAGAGTGTTCCGTTCAACGATTCAGACGGTGTTGTTGTAGATGTTTCCCCTCTTACGGTTTCTGACCGAGTGTTCCGTTCAACGATTCAGACGGTATTGTTGTAGATGTTTCTCCTCTTACGGTTTCTGACCGAGTGTTCCGTTCAACGATTCAGACGGTGTTGTTGTAGATGTTTCCCCTCTTACGGTTTCTGACCGAGTGTTCCGTTCAACGATTCAGACGGTATTGTTGTAGATGTTTCTCCTCTTACGGTTTCTGACCGAGTGTTCCGTTCAACGATTCAGACGGTGTTGTTGTAGATGTTTCCCCTCTTACGGTTTCTGACCGAGTGTTCCGTTCAACGATTCAGACGGTGTTGTTGTAGATGTTTCTCCCCTCTTACGGTTTCTGACCGAGTGTTCCGTTCAACGATTCAGACGGTATTGTTGTAGATGTTTCCCCTCTTACGGTTTCTGACAGAGTGTTCCGTTCAACGATTCAGACGGTGTTGTTGTAGATGTTTCCCCTCTTACGGTTTCTGACCGAGTGTTCCGTTCAACGATTCAGACGGTGTTGTTGTAGATGTTTCCCCTCTTACGGTTTCTGACCGAGTGTTCCGTTCAACGATTCAGACGGTGTTGTTGTAGATGTTTCCCCTCTTACGGTTTCTGACCGAGTGTTCCGTTCAACGATTCAGACGGTGTTGTTGTAGATGTTTCTCCCCTCTTACGGTTTCTGACCGAGTGTTCCGTTCAACGATTCAGACGGTGTTGTTGTAGATGTTTCCCCTCTTACGGTTTCTGACCGAGTGTTCCGTTCAACGATTCAGACGGTATTGTTGTAGATGTTTCTCCTCTTACGGTTTCTGACCGAGTGTTCCGTTCAACGATTCAGACGGTGTTGTTGTAGATGTTTCCCCTCTTACGGTTTCTGACCGAGTGTTCCGTTCAACGATTCAGACGGTGTTGTTGTAGATGTTTCTCCCCTCTTACGGTTTCTGACCGAGTGTTCCGTTCAACGATTCAGACGGTATTGTTGTAGATGTTTCCCCTCTTACGGTTTCTGACAGAGTGTTCCGTTCAACGATTCAGACGGTGTTGTTGTAGATGTTTCCCCTCTTACGGTTTCTGACCGAGTGTTCCGTTCAACGATTCAGACGGTGTTGTTGTAGATGTTTCCCCTCTTACGGTTTCTGACCGAGTGTTCCGTTCAACGATTCAGACGGTGTTGTTGTAGATGTTTCCCCTCTTACGGTTTCTGACCGAGTGTTCCGTTCAACGATTCAGACGGTGTTGTTGTAGATGTTTCTCCTCTTACGGTTTCTGTCACTTTTTTCCCCGCCAAGCATCAGGTCATCTCAGGTCATCTTAGCAGAGTCTGTATACATTTAAACTGCCGTGTTATTGATCATTAATTATTTTCCTGTCAAGGCTTCAGATGTTTCCCAAATGGCACCCTGTGCACTATGTAGGGTGCCACTTGAGATGCTACCCTTCATATGTTTATTTCATTTAACTAAGTCAGTTAAGAACAAATTATTATTTACTATGACGGCCGACCTCCAGCCAAACCCTAATCCAGACAATGCTGGGCCAAATTGTGCACCGCCCTATGGGACTCCCAATCACAGCCGGTTGTGATATAGGCTGGAATCGAACCAGGGTCTGTAGTGACACCTCTAGCACTGAGCTGCAGTGCCTCAGACCACTGCGCCACTCAGAGGCCTTTAGTATGTGTCAGTATAGGAACAACAGGGCCTCCACCTGGAGGGTGTTTACATAGTGCCAATGTTGGGACGTTTTAAATGCCTTTTTCAAAAAAACGAATGTTTCTCTTTCCCTCCGGTCGGCTCTCTTTGGGTTTAAAGGAGCAGAGCAGGGTAGTAAGTTAGACGTTTTGTTTTTGTTTTTGATAAAGACACACATTGTGTTATTGCCAGCGGATGACAAGGTGTAATGTGAGTACCTGTGTATGTTGGCTCAGGAATCTGCTGGGGATTTTCTCTGACTTTCCTTACTTGACTTTCTAAAAGCAGAGGTTGGGGTAAAGAGGATGGGGGATGGGGGGTTAGGAATACATTCACAGGAGAATTTCTCAGATTCTTTCACAGGGAAATCTTCTCTTGGTGTGGTCAGAACTGGGCTACACAAAATGTGTTATTTTTATCCCTTGTAATTAAATGTTTTGAGGACAACATATTTCACGTCTAGACACTGCGCTAGCAGGCTATTCCCAGAAATCCATGGGAATAGGACATGACCTAGACAATTATTGTAATGACATGCCTTTAGCAAATGGCTCTCTATCTCTCCGTCCATCTCGTGACTCAGTTGCTTGGCCGTTGGATAATGTCTCAAGGGCACTTAGGGAAAGTGTTTTACCTCACGCAAGGAAAGGCATTGAGCACCTACTGTAGCAAGAAAGTCTATCTAAAATTGGGCTACTTTTTAGTAGATTGGGCAGGATATTGGCTCTGATTGTGCGGGAAAGAGTCAATAGAATATGGCAACCATAGAAATCCATATAAAACATACAGTTATTGAATTATAGGTTATATCGGGGTGGCAGGTAGTCTAGTGTTTAGAGTGTTGGGCCAGTAACCAAAAGATTTCTGGATCAAGTCCCTGAGGTGACAAGGTCAAATCTGTTGTTCTGCCCCTCAACAAGGCAGTTAACACACTGTTCCCTGGTAGACTGTCATTGTCAATAAGAACTCGCTCTTAACTGACTTGCCTAGCTAAATTTAAAATATATATGTTTGCTGTCAACACTGAGTTCTACTCATACTACAGAGACCTCGGGTTCTGTTAGATTAGAAGAACTAATGAGTGATGTCTTCATCTGGTCCTACTTGGTAAAAAGCTGACAGAGCCACTACGTTGTGTTCTGTGTGTGAAATGAGCTCAGTTCGTTTTACAGCCTGAGCTTTTATAACCCTTTTTGCATTTGTTGGTTAGAAGCTGCAGGGCTTGTTGTAACTGCATTGAAATTCAAACAAACTTTCCCCATTCATTTCTCCACAGTGATGTTGACTGGCTGAGTCAGAATTACCATCTCTGTTTGAATGGGCATTAGACTGTGATTAACTCATGTGAAGGCATTCAAATTATATCTCAGAATACATTAGCTGACATTAGTTTACATATATTTTGCACAGCTAGCAGGTTACTGATATTTTTTTATATTTAACCAGGCAAGTCAGTTAAGAACAAATTCTTATTTTTAATGACTGCCTGGGAACAGTGGGTTAACTGCCTGTTCAGGGGCAGAACGACAGATTTGTACCTTGTCAGCTCGGGGATTTGAACTTGCAACCTTTCGGTTACTAGTCCAACACTAACCACTAGGCTACCCTGTCGCCCCGATGGGGATTTGAACTTTTTATTTAAATGATTAGACAGAAAGGTATTAGACCTACATACTCAGACTCTCGGGACATTTGGTCTCTCTTGTGACAGTCCTTGTGAAATACCTAATCTTTCAGAAGAAGATCCCTCCTTGTGACTCAAGAGTGAACTTCCATTAAGTTTAGAGGGCGTCTGTGAAATTCAAACTTTCTCCCCAAACAAGGGTGCTCTTCTCAGGCTATTCTGGTCTTCATTTGCACGTCAAAGGAGCTCAAACAAAACACAAGTGGGGTTTTTAACACCTCCAAGACTTCAACCAGGTTATCTGTCAGCGACAGAGTGTACATCCCAAATGGCACCCTATTCCCTATTTAGTGCACTACTTTAGACCAGGGCACATAGCCCTTAGAGCTCTGGTCAAAAGTAGTGCACTATATAGGGAATAGGGTGCCATTTGCGACGCAGTAGAGAGAGGGCTCTGAAGTAGGTGAACACAGAGATAAGAGAGAAGAGAGACTGAAGTGATAAACATCTCTTGATGTAACCCGCCACCTCCTCCTTATCAGGTCCTTTAAAAGGCTTTGAACCTAAAATGGCTGAGATTCTGTGAAATAGTGATGTGTGTGCCTTAGACAATCACAGACACAAAGCCGTGTTATATGAGGAGATATCATGTCCTCCTACGTGTGTACTGTGGTGTCGTCATGGACACAAGCCCCCTGTCCCCAATACAACCTCAACCTATGAACCAGCAGTGTTTCACAGTGATTGTGACCAGTACAACAGGTCTCTGAATGTACCGCTCTGTGTCAGTTCCACAAGCCTCCTGTCCTTGAACAACCTGTAAACCACACACTAGGTATTAAATACATGTTTTACACACACACAGCTTTGGATGTGCCCGGTACAACAGGTCTCTGACTCAATGTACAGTTCAGTGTCATGTGATGTAAGGGAATTTAATCATGATTATAAGACCAGATCTATTTAACAGTCAGTCTGTACTCCACTAACCTGTATAATATACTGCACAGGCTTAACTCTACAGTGAGAGCTGTGAGCATCCATTCAGCTCACTGTTAAACCTAGGCCTTCCAGCAGCGATGCGGAGTTGGAGGTATATGATCTGTTACAGTGGTACTTCATGTAGGGATTCAACTCTAGGATTATATTGGCACACTGTACATGATATAGGCACACTACAACCTGTCATCTACTGTAACTACAACCTGTCATCTACTGTAACTACAACCTGCCATTCAGATACCGTTGTTTCTTTAGCTAGGCAAGTCAGTTAAGAACAGATTCTTATTTACAATGACAGCCTACCGGGGAACAGTGGGTTAACTGCCTTGTTCAGGGGCAGAATGACAGATTTTTACCTTGCCAGCTCGGTCCAGCAACCTTTCAGTTACTGGCCCAATGCTCTAACCACTAGGATCTAGGCTACATGCCGCTCTGTTTCTATACGAGAGCAGACCAGTGTTTACAAAGTGTTTTCAGGAAAGCAGAAACAGACAACAACGTTTGATATAGTGATGTCCCTCCCGATATATAAAGTCTGAAGAACCACTGACTGAATGAGGAATTATTCTAAACGTTGAATATGGGGGCATTTGATAACCCTTCGTCTCCTGTCCTGTCTCCCTCGGGCAGCACCCGCGTGTGATGAACCTGGAGCGGCCGGGGGGTGTCCGGGGCCTGGATATGGAGCAGCGGACGGGGGGTGTCCGGGGCCTGGATATGGAGCAGCGGACGGGGGGTGTCCGGGGCCTGGATATGGAGCAGCGGACGGGGGGGAAGCTGGGGAAACTGACCCTGGGCTTCCAGAGGAGCTCTACGTCAGACGACGACTCAGGTTGTGCCCTTGAGGAATACGCCTGGGTACCGCCTGGACTCAGACCTGAACAGGTGAGCAGCATGGCATCATCATCATCATCATCATCATCATATCCTCATGTGTCTGTTGAATAGTCAACCACAAGCTTCTCCAGTAACTACGGTCGCTAACAACGACCACCTCAATGGCATCACATAAAGTCAGTAAAGGAATGCATGTGTATATGTGTTTGGTGCCTCTGCTAAGTCAAGATGACGGTCAACAGCATCATCACCTTCAGTCAAATTAGATGGAGATACATGACTGTAAATATAACATATGGAGATACATGACTGTAACTATAACATGATGGAGATACATGACTGTAACTATAACATGATGGAGATACATGACTGTAACTATAACATGATGGAGATACATGACTGTAACTATAACATGATGGAGACACATGACTGTAAATATAACATGATGGAGACACATGACTGTAACTATAACATGATGGAGACACATGACTGTAAACTATAACATGATGGAGACACATGACTGTAACTATAACATGATGGAGACACATGACTGTAACTATAACATGATGGAGACACATGACTGTAACTATAACATGATGGAGATACATGACTGTAACTATAACATGATGGAGACACATGACTGTAACTATAACATGATGGAGATACATAATGATGGACAATATACAACACTGTGTTGTCATCCATTGGATTGAGTTGGATGAGTCCAGAGTTTCTATAACATGATGGAGATACATGACTGTAACTATAACATGGTGGAAACAGAACATCTGGATAGGGTTGGTGTGACACTGGGACAGGTATCTCTCTCAACACTGTGTTGTCATCCATTGAACCCCCGAGGTGGAAACAGAACATCTGGTAGGGTTGGTGTGACACTGGGACAGGTATCTCTCTCACACAGAACCCCCCTCCACACCCACCCACCCACCCACCCACCCCCCCACCCACACACACACACACACACACACACACACACACACACACACACACACACACACACACACACACACACACACACACACACACACACACACACACACACACACACACACACACACACACACACACACACACGTCACAGGGACTTAAAGCCAATTGACAGGGTGTTGCCATCTTCCTGAGGTGAGGCTGAGATGCAGCGTTGAGTGTAGAACACAAGGGCCCAGTTCACCATGCCTCTGGACCTGGAACAGTTCATGACTCTCCTCCTGGGGAGAGGTAGCGGGGAGCTGTTGGTGACAGATCACATCACAGTGACCATTGGTTGTAACCCATATCTGAATGTCACAAAACACAGCAGGCAAACTGAATGTCCATCCACATAGATAGGCTAATACTAGACCCCGACCTGCCAGGAGGAATCAGTCCACTCCTAATGTTAACTGTTAGAGATCTGGAGGAATCAGTCCACTCCTAATGTTAACTGTTAGAGATCAGGAGGAATCAGTCCACTCCTAATGTTAACTATTGGAGATCTGGAGGAATCAGTCCACTCCTAATGTTAACTATTAGAGGTCAGGAGGAATCAGTCCACTCCTAATGTTAACTATTGGAGGTCAGGAGGAATCAGTCCACTCCTAATGTTAACTATTAGAGGTCAGGAGGAATCAGTCCACTCCTAATGT
>NW_025745797.1:204320-274320 GCF_021184085.1 Oncorhynchus gorbuscha | reverse complement strand
TTTAGAGTTCTGTTTCAGAGTGAGTCAGTCTAGGGATAGACTATACATCCCATGGTTTAGAGTTCTGTTTCAGAGTGAGTCAGTCTAGGGCTAGG
The DNA here is from genome assembly GCF_021184085.1 of Oncorhynchus gorbuscha. Classification (NCBI taxonomy): domain Eukaryota; kingdom Metazoa; phylum Chordata; class Actinopteri; order Salmoniformes; family Salmonidae; genus Oncorhynchus; species Oncorhynchus gorbuscha. The sequence continues at coordinate 274,225 of NW_025745797.1, read as the reverse complement.
CTATACATCCCATGATTTAGAGTTCTGTTTCAGAGTGAGTCAGTCTAGGGCTAGACTATACATCCCATGGTTTAGAGTTCTGTTTCAGAGTGAGTCAGTCTAGGGCTAGACTATACATCCCATGGTTTAGAGTTCTGTTTCAGAGTGAGTCTAGAGTCAGTCTAGGGATAGACTATACATCCCATGGTTTAGAGTTCTGTTTCAGAGTGAGTCAGTCTAGGGATCTATACATCCCATGGTTTAGAGTTCTGTTTCAGAGTGAGTCAGTCTAGGGCTAGACTATACATCCCATGGTTTAGAGTTCTGTTTCAGAGTGAGTCAGTCTAGGGCTAGACTATACATCCCATGGTTTAGAGTTCTGTTTCAGAGTGAGTCAGTCTAGGGCTAGACTATACATCCCATGGTTTAGAGTTCTGTTTCAGAGTGAGTCAGTCTAGGGCTAGACTATACATCCCATGGTTTAGAGTTCTGTTTCAGAGTGAGTCAGTCTAGGGATAGACTATACATCCCATGGTTTAGAGTTCTGTTTCAGAGTGAGTCAGTCTAGGGCTAGGCTATACATCCCATGGTTTAGAGTTCTGTTTCAGAGTGAGTCAGTCTAGGGCTAGACTATACATCCCATGGTTTAGGGGTTCATAGTACTACCGTACTATTACCTCTTGTTTTTGCTGGAATGTTGTTGTCTCAGTTGCTTCCCTCTATTTTCTCTGTTAAAACCAGTCGCCTTTAAATCAAATCAAATCAAATTATATTTGTCACATACACATGGTTAGCAGATGTTAAAGCGATTGTGGCGAAATGCTTGTGCTTCTAGTTCTGACAATGCAGTAATAACCAACGAGTAATCTAACCAAACAATTCCATAACAACTACCTTATACACACAAGTGTAAAGGGATGAAGAATAGGTACATAAAGATATATGAATGAGTGATGGTACAGAGCGGCATAGGCAAGATGCAGTAGATGGTATCGAGTACAGTATATACATATGAGATGAGTAATGTAGGGTATGTAAACTAAGTGGCATAGTTTAAAGTGGCTAGTGATACATGTATTACATACAGATGGCAAGATGCAGTAGATGGTATAGAGTACAGTATATACATATGAGATGAGTAATGTAGGGTATGTAAACATTATATTAAGAGGCATTGTTTAAAGTGGCTAGTGATACATTTTTACATCAATTTCCATTATTAAAGTGGCTGGAGTTGAGTCAGTATGTTGGCAGCAGCCACTCAATGTTAGTAGTGGCTGTTTAACAGTCTGATGGCCTTGAGATAGAAGCTGTTTTTCAGTCTCTTGGACCCTGCTTTGATGCACCTGTACTGACCTCGCCTTCTGGATGATAGCGGGGTGAACAGGCAGTGGCTCGGGTGGTTGTTGTCCTTGATGATCTTTATGGCCTTCCTGTGACATCGGGTGGTGTAGGTGTCCTGGAGGGCAGGTAGTTTGCCCCCGGTGATGCGTTGTGCAGACCTCACTACCCTCTGGAGAGCCTTACGGTTGTGGGCGGAGCAGTTGCCGTATCAGGCGGTGATACAGCCCGACAGGATGCTCTCGATTATGCATCTGTAAAAGTTTGTGAGTGCTTTTGGTGACAAGCCAAATTTCTTCAGCCTCCTGAGGTTGAAGAGGCGCTGCTGAGCCTTCTTCACAACGCTGTCTGTGTGGGTGGACCAATTCAGTTTGTCCGTGATGTGTACGCCGAGGAACTTAAAACTTACTAGCCTCTCCACTACTGTCCCGACGATGTGGATAGGGGGGTGCTCCCTCTGCTGTTTCCTGAAGTCCACGATCATCTCCTTTGTTTTGTTGACGTTGAGTGTGAGTTTATTTTCCTGACACCACACTCCGAGGGCCCTCACCTCCTCCCAGATGTTGTTACCTACCCTCACCACCTGGGGGCGGCCCGTCAGGAAGTCCAGGACCCAGTTGCACAGGGCGGGGTCGAGACCCAGGGCCTCGAGCTTGATGACGAGTTTGGAGGGTACTGTGGTGTTTAAATGAGCTGTAGTCGATGAACAGCATTCTCACGTATGTACTCCTCTTGTCCAGATGGGTTAGGGCAGTGTGCAGTGTGGTTGAGATTGCGTCTTCTGTGGACCTATTGGGGCGGTAAGCAAATTGGAGTGGGTCTAGGGTGTCAGGTAGGGTGGAGGTGATATGGTCCTTGACTAGTCTCTCAAAGAACTTCATGATGACGGAAGTGAGTGCTACGGGCGGTAGTCGTTTAGCTTTCTTGGGAACAGGAACAATGGTGGACCTCTTGAAGCATGTCTTGAAGCAGACTGGGATAAGGATTGATTGAATATGTCCGTAAACACACCAGCCAGCTGGTCTGCACATGCTCTGAGAACGCAGCTTGGGATGCCGTCTGGGCCTGCAGCCTTGCGAGGGTTAACACGTTTAAATGTTTTACTCACTTCGGCTGCAGTGAAGGAGAGTCCGCAGGTTTTGGTAGCGGGCCGTGTTAGTGGCACTGTATTGTCCTCAAGCGAGCAAAGAAGTTATTTAGTCTGTCTGGAAGCAAGACAACCTGGCCCGCGACGGGGCTGGTTTTCTTTTTGTAATCCGTGATTGACTGTAGACCCTGCCACATACCTCTTGTGTCTGAGCCGTTGAATTGCAACTCTACTTTGTCTCTATACTGACGCTTAGCTTGTTTGATTGCCTTGCGGAGGGAATAGCTACACTGTTTGTATTCGGTCATGTTTCCGGTCACCTTGCCCTGGTTAAAAGCACTGGTTCGCGCTTTCAGTTTCGCGCGAATGCTACCATCAATCCACAGTTTCTGGTTTGGGAATGTTTTAATAGCTGCTGTGGGTACGACATTGCTGATGCACTTTCTAATGAACTCGCTCACCGAATCAGCGTATTCGTCAATGTTGTTGTTGGACGCAATGCGGAACATATATCCCAATCCACGTGATCGAAGCAGTCTTGAAGCGTGGAATCAGATTGGTTGGACCAGCGTTGAACAGACCTGAGCGCGGGAGCTTCCTGTTTTAGTTTCTGTCTATAGGCTGGAAGCAACAAAATAGAGTCGTGGTCAGCTTTTCTGGAAGGAGGGTGGGGGAGGGCCTTATATGCGTTGCGGAAGTTGATCCAGTGATTTACCAGCCCTGGTTGCACAATCGATATGCTGACAGAATTTAGGGAGTCTTGTTCTCCAGATTAGCCTTGTTAAAATCCCCAGCAACAATGAATTCAGCCTCAGGATATGTGGTTTCCAGTTTACATAGAGTCAAATAAAGTTAGTTCAGGGCCATCGATGTGTCTGCTTGGGGGGGAATATATATGGCTGTCATTATAATCGAAGAGAATTCTCTTGGTAGAAAATGCGGTCGACATTTGATTGTGAGGAATTCTAAGTCAGGTGAACAGAAGGACTTGAGTTCCTGTATGTTGTTATGATCACACCACATCTCGTTAATCATAATGAATACCCATCCGCCCCTCTTCTTACCAGAAAGATGCTTGTTTCTGTCAGCGCGATGTGTGAAGAAACCAGCTGGCTGCACCGACTCCGATAGCGTCACTCGAGTGAGCCATGTTTCCGTGAAGCAAAGAACATTACAGTCTCTGATGTCTCTCTGGAGTGCTACCCTTTCTCAGATTTCATCAACCTTGTTGTCAAGAGACTGGACATTGGCGAGTAGTATGCTAGGGAGTGGTGCGCGATCTGCCCATCTCCGGAGCCTGACCAGAAGACCGCTTCGTTTGCCCCTTTTACGGTGACGTTTAGGTTCGCCGGCTGGGATGCGATCCATTGTCCTGGGTGGTGGGCAAAACACAGGATCCGCTTCGGGAAAGTCGTATTCCTGGTCGTAATGATGTTGAGTTGACGTTGCTCTTATCCTCCCGACTGTATGTAATGAAACCTAAGATTACCTGGCGTACCAATGTAAGAAATAACACGTAAAAAAAAACAAAATACTGCATAGTTTCCTAGGAATGGGAAGCGAGGCGGCCATCTCTGTCAGCGCCGGAAGTCTATTAAATCCCAATGTGGCATCAGCTATACATTCTTACAAAAAAAGGTTCTAAAACAGTTCTACAGCTGCCCCCATGGGAGAACCCCTTTTGGTTCCAGGTAGGTTCCATCCTTAGAAGAAACTTTTTCGGTTCCAGTTTGAACTTTTTCGAGTTCCATGTAGAAGAGGGTTCTACATGGAACTCAAAAGGGTTCTTCAAAAGATCATCCTACGGGGACAGCCGAAGAAACCAAGGTGCTGTGTAGAACCTAAAAGGGTTCTAAGAGTGTACAAGCTATTATAAATACATGTTCACATCCTGTTTCAGTTAGTGCAGTAACATGCAACCTCAGCAGATCGTTACTGTGGCCTGTTAGCCTGTGGGGCTAGAGTGGTTGAGATTGTTTTATTCCTCCTTCCTAGTGATGCTGACTGTGTGGCTGTAGCATCATTAACACTGGCTGCTTTCTTTACAGTTCAGCTCCGACTGCAAACAGGGCTGGCCTTTGACTCCAGGCTATGTGGCACTTTCCCAAAGCTCTCTCTCTCTTTCCCAAAAGCTCTTCTCTCTCTCTCTCTCTCGCTCTTCCTTCTATCTCTCCCCCACCCTCTCATTAACCATGAGCACACATGGAAGTAATGAAGGTCTGAAATCAACAGGAGGCCTCCCAAGCCAAATACCTTGTTTTTGTAACCTTACCCCCCCCCCGAACCCCCCCCACCCAGTCCTCCTTGTTTCCCAGCCCTTCACTCTCTACACCTCTAGAATTTGTGGAGGCAAAACAGGGTCTTCATATTTCATAGATAGTCATGAACTCATGGTGGAGAGATGGAAACATTCATCAAGAAAAGGTAGTTGGTTGGTGGGATAACTATTGTAAAAATGGTCAATCAGTCAACGGAAGCACCAGTCTTGTATGAACTGTGACCCGAGTGATTTTCCACTGACTGACTGTGACTGACTGACTGACCCTGGCCTTTGTTGGCATATCATGGTGGATCTGGCCCGGACAAAGCTCTTTAAGCAGCTGTGATTGTGCTCTTGTCCTGGAGCCCAGTGGGGTATTTATGATGCAGGGCAGTACAGATCCTGGAGGTATGCCTGGTCTTTTAGGGTGAGCATCCCCTCCAACTGAACTACTAAACCATTAAGACCAACCAGGAACATGTGTGATTGAAGGTGGATTTGCAGGATGACAGAACTAAGACTGTTCTAACCATTCCCCCCATCCCTCCGTCCCCAGGTACAGCAGTATTTCTCCTGTCTTCCAGAGGACAAGGTCCCCTACGTCAACAGTCCTGGAGAGAAACACAGGATCAGACAGCTGCTCTACCAGCTGCCGCCTCATGACAATGAGGTAAGAACTGAACCCAGGAAAGAGAGTTAATCTACTAGTTCTGTATTCACATAGTCTCGGTTAACCCAGAACTAAAGTCTCAGGTAATGGGTCAGCTGCTTGATTAGGTTCTGGGTCCATAAGTGTTAAGAGAAGGAATTAAGAGGTGCTAGAATGAGGAACGGAACCAGAATGAGGAGCTCCATCCTCTCTCTGTGCAAGTTACGGGTTGAATGTCCCCTCCCCTTCCAAATACGAAGGATGCTAACACCTGCAAAATCGTGATTAGTCCGAATAACCTGCGAAACACCTACTGCTGCTCGTTATCCCACAGATCACATTCCAATTCCAACAGATTCTACGGTACCAGTTCAATTTACATACATCTGTCCATGAGAGATTAGTATTCACAAAGCGGATCAGGTATTCACAAACTCCTAGACACTCTTTGTGAATACAGGCGCTGGTCCCAGATCTGAATGTGCTTCACCCAGACAGTGATAGTCAGCGGAGACGGCTTTAACCACACTGATCTGGGATCAGGCCAGGTTAATGCTAACTAAAGAATGTCACCTCGTCACAGTGGAGGTACTCTAGTAAAGACAAACCACTCACATCGCCTACTACGATCGCCATAGTAACATATGGTGCATAACTGCATTTAAACACAACCGGATCCTTGTAATGTCTTTCTAGATTGTAAACCAGCACTCCTTGGACCCACATTGTAACCCACGCCTTTAGTCAGCACAGTTTAGACTGGGAGATGTGCAGAGGGGCTATGTGAGGCTATCACAGAGGGCATCTTTGACTGCTCTGCTCCAGTCCTGTAGGTGGGCAGGCGTTTGTTCCTTGGAACAATAAAGCGTCTGACTGAGTGACTTTATGATGTTTGCTGCCAGGCTCAGAGCAGAGCGGCATACTGCAGCAGGGGAGAAGGGGAGATTCCAGGCATAGCTGTGGTTTACAAGGCCTCCGTAAAGTAGGGCACACACACACACACACCAGAGAATGTTTAGAGAGCGGCGCTCCGAGGGCTCTCGTTGTGTATCAGTGTTGTTTGCTGTGTTAGGGAACCACAAAGCCCATTGTTGGTTGTTAGTCTTCCGCTCGTTTTTATTTATCTGTGTGGTAATTGTCTGCTCTAAACATCAGGCTTGATGTGTGCACGTTCATGCCAACCTTGGGGTGAGCCTCCAGGGGAAGAACATGTGTTCTTCCATAACATAACCATAAAATACATCTGTGGTGGAAGCAGTTAGGTTTTATCTGTTGGGTCAAATCTGAGCTGGTGTTATCTCTCTCTCTCTCTCTCTCTCTCTCTCTCTCTCTCTCTCTCTCTCTCTCTCTCTCTCTCTCTCTCTCTCTCTCTCTCTCTCTCTCTCCCTCCTCCCTCTCTCCCTCTCTCTCCCCTCTCCCCCTCTCCCTCTCCCTCTCCCTCTCCCTCCCTCTCCTCCCTCCCTCCCTCCCTCCCTCCCTCCCTCCCTCCCTCCCTCCCTCCCAGGTACGGTACTGCCACTCTCTCAGTGAGGAGGAGAAGAGGGAGCTCCACATGTTCAGTGTCCAGAGAAAGAGAGAGGCTCTGGGGAGAGGAACCCCCAGGATGCTCCCCCGAGCCCTGCAACACACCCTCTGTGAACATGTACGTTCACATACACACACACACATGCACACCCACCCACACTGCGAGTACAAACTCTATCGATATCTTATAAAACATTTCGATACAAGTCTGGGAGGCGAGTAAGAAAATCTCTCCCAAATGATGTTAAAGCCAGTAAATATGTCTCTCCCTTCTTCATTACATGTCAATCCTATAAAGAGCTGCTTCTCCCTCCTGAAGCTCTCCCTTCTTCATTACATGTCAATCCTATAAAGAGCTGCTTCTCCCTCCTGAAGCTCTCCCTTCTTCATTACATGTCAATCCTATAAAGAGCTGCTTGTCCCTCCTGAAGCTCTCCCTTCTTCATTACATATCAATCCTATGAAGAGCTGCTTCTCCCTCCTGAAGCTCTTCCTGTAGGCAGAGCAGCAATCCTATAAAGAGCTGCTTCTCCCTCCTGAAGCTCTTCCTGCTAGGCAGAGCAGCAATCCTATATAGAGCTGCTTCTCCCTCCTGAAGCTCTTCCTGCTCGGCAGAGCAGCAATCCTATAAAGAGCTGCTTCTCCCTCCTGAAGCTCTTCCTGTAGGCAGAGCAGCAATCCTATATAGAGCTGCTTCTCCCTCCTGAAGCTCTTCCTGTAGGCAGAGCAGCAATCCTATATAGAGCTGCTTCTCCCTCCTGAAGCTCTTCCTGTAGGCAGAGCAGGAAATGACAACAAGCTAACAACACAGGGCAGTACATTAGTTGTTTATTTCAAGACTTACCGACCCCCTTTGGCCTCGCTCTGTTCTATTTTAAATGTGTCTGCGTCCCAAATGGCATCCTATTCACTACATAGTGCACTTCTTTTGACCAGGGCCCAGAGGGAAGTAGTGCACGATGTAGGGAATAGGGTGCCATTTGGGACCCTAAAGCTCCAGTGATAATGTGAGGATTTAATCAAGGGCAGAGTCTGTCTCATTAACAACGAACCCACTCAGAGGGAGCAGAGAGGAGGAAGTGTGGACATTAGGAGCTCATGCTCAACCCGAGCGTGGAAGTTATTCCAGGAAAAAGAATGGGCCCAATTTCCTGCAGTCAAAAATAAATGTTAACGAGGTGTTGCGTTCATTTCAACTGTACCACTGGTCAGCAGGCACCCGTTAACCCAGTGCTCTACAGACTGTACAATAAACTCTCTCCTTCAACTGTACCACTGGTCAGCAGGCACCCGTTAACCCAGTGCTCTACAGACTGTACAATAAAATCTCTCTTTCTACTGTACCACTGGTCAGCAGGCACCCGTTAACCCAGTGCTCTACAGACTGTACAATAAACTCTCTCTTTCAACTGTACCACTGGTCAGCAGGCACCCGTTAACCCAGTGCTCTACAGACTGTACAATAAACTCTCTCTTTCTACTGTACCACTGGTCAGCAGGCACCCGTTAACCCAGTGCTCTACAGACTGTACAATAAACTCTCTCTTTCAACTGTACCACTGGTCAGCAGGCACCCGTTAACCCAGTGCTCTACAGACTGTACAATAAACTCTCTCTTTCAACTGTACCACTGGTCAGCAGGCACCCGTTAACCCAGTGCTCTACAGACTGTACAATAAACTCTCTTTTCTACTGTACCACTGGTCAGCAGGCACCCGTTAACCCAGTGCTCTACAGACTGTACAATAAACTCTCTCTTTCAACTGTACCACTGGTCAGCAGGCACCCGTTAACCCAGTGCTCTACAGACTGTACAATAAACTCTCTCTTTCAACTGTACCACTGGTCAGCAGGCACCCGTTAACCCAGTGCTCTACAGACTGTACAATAAACTCTCTCTTTCAACTGTACCACTGGTCAGCAGGCACCCGTTAACCCAGTGCTCTACAGACTGTACAATAAACTCTCTCTTTCAACTGTACCACTGGTCAGCAGGCACCCGTTAACCCAGTGCTCTACAGACTGTACAATAAACTCTCTCTTTCAACTGTACCACTGGTCAGCAGGCACCCGTTAACCCAGTGCTCTACAGACTGTACAATAAACTCTCTCTTTCTACTGTACCACTGGTCAGCAGGCACCCGTTAACCCAGTGCTCTACAGACTGTACAATAAACTCTCTCAACTGTACCACTGGTCAGCAGGCACCCGTTAACCCAGTGCTCTACAGACTGTACAATAAACTCTCTCTTTCAACTGTACCACTGGTCAGCAGGCACCCGTTAACCCAGTGCTCTACAGACTGTACAATAAACTCTCTCTTTCAACTGTACCACTGGTCAGCAGGCACCCGTTAACCCAGTGCTCTACAGACTGTACAATAAACTCTCTCTTTCTACTGTACCACTGGTCAGCAGGCACCCGTTAACCCAGTGCTCTACAGACTGTACAATAAACTCTCTCTTTCAACTGTACCACTGGTCAGCAGGCACCCGTTAACCCAGTGCTCTACAGACTGTACAATAAACTCTCTCTTTCAACTGTACCACTGGTCAGCAGGCACCCGTTAACCCAGTGCTCTACAGACTGTACAATAAACTCTCTCTTTCAACTGTACCACTGGTCAGCAGGCACCCGTTAACCCAGTGCTCTACAGACTGTACAATAAACTCTCTCTTTCAACTGTACCACTGGTCAGCAGGCACCCGTTAACCCAGTGCTCTACAGACTGTACAATAAACTCTCTCTTTCTACTGTACCACTGGTCAGCAGGCACCCGTTAACCCAGTGCTCTACAGACTGTACAATAAACTCTCTCTTTCTACTGTACCACTGGTCAGCAGGCACCCGTTAACCCAGTGCTCTACAGACTGTACAATAAACTCTCTCTCTCTCTCTCTCTCTCTCCCTCCCTCTCAATTCAAAGGGCTTTTTATGGCATGGGAAACACATGTTTATATTGCCAAAGCTTGTGAATAGAATTGATCACAGTTTGGCTTGTTGAAAGCCTTCAGATCCTGTTTAAAACGACTTAGTGCTGTACAATAGATTTTGTTCCAGCTTGTGAAATGTAATGGTCATAGTTTGGCATCTTAAAGAGCCTTAAAAACTAATTTAGAAGCACATACCATAAGTCCTTTCTGATCACTGTGGACTAGTGACCACATCCTATTAGACTAGTGACCACATCCTATTAGACTAGTGAACACATCATATCATATTAGACTAGTGAACACATCATATCCTATTAGACTAGTGACCACATCCTATTAGACTAGTGACCACATCCTATTAGACTAGTGACCACATCCTATTAGACTAGTGAACACATCCTATTAGACTAGTGACCACATCCTATTAAGACTAGTGAACACATCCTATTAGACTAGTGACCACATCCTATTAGACTAGTGACCACATCCTATTAGACTAGTGACCACATTCTATTAGACTAGTGAACACATCCTATTAGACTAGTGACCACATCCTATTAGACTAGTGAACACATCATATCCTATTAGACTAGTGACCACATCATATTAGACTAGTGACCACATCCTATTAGACTAGTGACCACATCCTATTAGACTAGTGACCACATCCTATTAGACTAGTGACCACATCCTATTAGACTAGTGACCACATCCTATTAGACTAGTGACCACATCCTATTAGACTAGTGACCACATCCTATTAGACTAGTGACCACATCCTATTAGACTAGTGACCACATCCTATTAGACTAGTGACCACATCCTATTAGACTAGTGACCACATCCTATTAGACTAGTGACCACATCCTATTAGACTAGTGACCACATCCTATTAGACTAGTGACCACATCCTATTAGACTAGTGACCACATCCTATTAGACTAGTGAACACATCATATCCTATTAGACTAGTGACCACATCCTATTAGACTAGTGACCACATCCTATTAGACTAGTGAACACATCCTATTAGACTAGTGACCACATCCTATTAGACTAGTGAACACATCATATCCTATTAGACTAGTGACCACATCATATTAGACTAGTGACCACATCCTATTAGACTAGTGACCACATCCTATTAGACTAGTGACCACATCCTATTAGACTAGTGACCACATCCTATTAGACTAGTGACCACATCCTATTAGACTAGTGACCACATCCTATTAGACTAGTGACCACATCATATTAGACTAGTGACCACATCCTATTAGACTAGTGACTGGCATGTTGTAAAGGCATGGCTGGTTTGAGTGACTGAGTACTGGCATGTTGGAATACTACCGGTACAAACAGAGACAGAGACAGAGACAGAGACAGAGAGAGAGAGAGAGAGAGAGAGAGAGAGAGAGAGAGAGAGAGAGAGAGAGAGACATAGACAGAGATAGAAAGAGAGAGAGACATAGACAGAAAGACATAGAGAGAGAGAGAGCGACAGACAGACAGCGATAGAAAGAGCGAGAGAGAGACTCACAAAGCGGCGTAGCTTTGCCCATAGCTGTAGTTTTGATTGCTGTAGGGGACACACGACACCCCAGTTTCCAAGGCCGATGGTGGCTTGGTAATAATGGACAACAGCTGGGGTGTCCTGTGGTCCTAGTGCTCACACCTGGGTTCAAATAGTATTTGAAATCATTTCAAATACTTTAGCCTGGCTTGATTGAGCTAGCCTAGCACAATGGGACCACTGCCCATCTGTCACTCTAGGCAGGTTAAAGCAAGCAATTAAAGTATTTGAAAGATTTCTAATAGTATTTGAACCCAGGTCTGGCAGTAGTTATTTAAAGACTGATGACTGTATGTTCAGACATGCTCTGGTGAGCTTTCTGGAATCATACAATCTGAAGGGATGAGACTCTATTATAGTGTTTGGTTTTACTTAAACATGTACAGAACAAAACAACACAGACACAAGGACACAAACACCATAACAATTGACTCATTCCTTGGTGTTTTGTGTGGACTGATACCCCATTGTTGAAAACATGTTGTTTTATCCCCAGTGTGGTGAGGGCATTAGTGGAGGAGAGATGGCCATCTTTGCATCGCGGGCGGGTCCGGGGCCGTGCTGGCACCCAGCATGCTTTGCGTGCGCCACGTGTCAGGAGCTGCTGGTAGACCTTATCTACTTCCACCAGGATGGAAAGATCCACTGTGGACGACACCACGCTGAGCTGCTGAAACCACGATGCTCAGCCTGCGATGAGGTGAGATCACTGTGTGTGTGATCAATAACCTGTGATGAGGTTAACTCATTGTAGACATGAAACATTGAAGTGTTGGCTTGAAACAATGGCAGACTTTTTTTTCAACATACAGTACAGTAGTTAGGCTTTAGTCAGTCTGCTCATTAAACGCTGGAGATAGACAGTAGCCTACTGAAGCGATGTGACTGTCGTGTCTTTGGCTATGCCGAATTAAGTGATATGACATGCTATTCTATAAAATCCTTTCTCTGTAATTCAAATTAGGTAATCAGGTAAATGTAATTAACTAGAAAGTCGGGGCACAACGAAATTTCATATCAATAGCAGTCAATATTAATCGTCACCTTATTTCAGTCTCATCTGAAAGTTGTAAATTCTTCTTCACGAACCCTGGCTAACAAGTTGAATCAGCAATACAAAATTGGGTTTAAATATGTATTTACTAAATACCTAACTAATCACACAGATTTACATGTACACATAATAAATTACAAATTATGTCATGAAGGAAAACGTCCTTTGCGGACGGAACAGATATGACATCTGGTTACCCAAAGAAAAGGGGGCTGGGTTTGAGTGAAAGAGCGGGAAGACTGAAGAACAAAGGGAGAAGCGATGTCTCTGTCGGGCCGTAGGCAGCTACTCTATCATAAATACAGAATCTTATGCATTCTAAATTACCGTCCATTTTGAAAAGGAAAATGCAATGAATATTTACTCTGAGCTGCGCTTCGGTAGGTTGGTGGTAGATGGAAGGCCGTGTTGCCTTTGACATCCTTTGAAGAATGACTCTGGTGGTAAATTGGATACGTTGTAGTACCGTCGTTGTGTGGTACATGGGATACTCTGTCTGTTCTTTCCTAGCCCACGTTTGCAGCGAATGTTGCTAACTCGACGGCTAGGAGGTATCACTGCTGAAGTGAATAAGAGTTCAAAGTTCATACCATTCGCAACCAAAGCTCACGCTGAGGTTGGCTTCGTTCTGTAGTTATTATCTGAACCCTCTGACATCGGACCGTCATCCTAATGTATCCGGAACAGGAGGTTACATTTTCGTCAAGGGCTTTTATATAGTGGAGGGAGAAGGGTGTGTTTCATAGTTTATAGCCCATGTCTCTTCACAGGGGCAGGCCACTGATTAAGCAGAGCCCTTACCTTATGAAAACACAAATCTCTCATTTGGAAGCTAAAATTACATTTAATCTTTTCACCAATAATTTTATATTCAAACATTTAAATTGCACAACAATTCCATGTGAATCTGATAACTATAACGTGTAGACTTCCACTGTATCATTTATGTCATCCTATCATTGATGAGAATGTCTCAGATGACAACCGAACTGACATCATATTCATTAAGTACCAATGCATACGTTCAACTGGTTGGATGACCAAAATATGGTTAATTTCCCCCCACCTGATGTTCCCAGAATCTCTGTTTAACAAAGGCTATTCAAGAGTCCCTCTGTAGAGTCAAGAGAGAGGGAAGGGAGAAAGGTGTTTATGGGGGGGGGTCATAAACCTTACCCACAGGCCAACGTCATGACATGACCATTTACATTTAAGTCATTTAGCAGAATAAGCTTATTGCACAATTAGTAACTGAAGTTGAATTCATCTTGTGTTTGTCTGTTTCCTAATTATTCTATAAGTAGCAGACAGTATTTATTATGATTATTATTATAAACATGTCTGTTTATCCCCCCCTCCCCTCAGATAATTTTTTCAGATGAGTGCACGGAGGCCGAGGGGCGTCACTGGCACATGAAGCACTTTGCCTGTTTCGAGTGTGAGACGGTGCTCGGCGGTCAGCGATACATCATGAAAGATGGCCGCCCCTACTGCTGCGGCTGCTTCGAGTCTCTGTACGCGGAGTACTGTGAAGCCTGCGGGGAGAATATAGGTGAGTCAATATCTCTGGTTCATATGTGGTCAATCTATGCCCGATTACTGGAATAAATAAAGAGTTGTTGACATAATGTGTAGCCTGTTGCTGAAGCTTTTTAAAGATGTTGCTCTACATTCACCACCTCTCCCTCTCTTCCCTCCATTCCTCTCTCCCTCCACCAGGAGTGGACCATGCCCAGATGACCTACGAGGGTGTCCACTGGCACGCTACAGACACGTGTTTCTGCTGTGCCCAGTGTAAGAGCTCCCTGCTGGGCTGTCCCTTCCTTCCCAAGCAGGGCCGTATCTACTGCTCCAAGGCCTGCAGCCTGGGAGAGGATGTCTACGCCTCAGACTCCTCCGACTCGGTCTTCCAGTCCGCCGGCTCTCGTGAATCCCGCCAGAGTCACATGGGCAAGAGCAGCCACCCGGTGGCTGAACAGTGGAGACAGTCCCAGCTCTTCAGCCCGGTTGCAGTGGCTGACTATAACAAGACTTCTAGTCTATATGGAGACAGAGGGGACAGAGATATTGATATTGTGGGTCAAAAGCTGTCCCACATGGGCTTCACTGAGGAGCACACCTGGAGGGACCGAGAGGACGCTCCGGAGGATCCAGAGGAGTGGGCCGAACACGAGGACTATATGACACAGCTCCTGCTCAAGTTCGGGGACCGCGCCGGGGTGTTCCAGACGCAGCCTTCAGAGGAACCCGGCACCAGTAGGTCAGCCGAACCCTGGCTGAAGCCTGAGACTAAACCAGCCTCCATCTCCACCACCACCAGTCCCACGAACCAGAGCCACAGTCACCTGCCTGAGATGTACTGGGCCCAGTCCCAGGATGGGCTGGTCAGTAAGAAGCACCTGCCTGAGATGTACTGGGCACAGTCCCAAGACGGGCTTGGGGATTCGGCTTACGGAAGCCATCCGGGCCCTGCTAGTGCCAGAAAGATCCATGATCTGGAGCTGGACCAGGGGCTGATGGACCAGAGGGTTAGCGCTGGGGGAGCAGGGTTATGGATGCTGGACCCCAGGGAGTGGTGTGAAGACTCTCTGGAGTGTATCACAGACGAGCTGAGGAAGACTGAGCATAGTGTCGGAGACTCCATGGACTCTCTAGCCCTCTCTAACATCACTGGTAAGAGTTCATATCACATGCGCTTCTTTGTTCACTGTAAAACAGTGTTTGGTGAACTTCTGGTGAAAGTAGTCTGGTGAAGGTAGTCGGCGATCAGTTATTAATTCCAGTGTAATAATGGAGATTTACATGGAACAGTAAAAAATAGTATGAAAAGCCATTAAACAAAATAGCTACAGTAAAGAACTCCTGTTTTCCTGCTTCTGTCGAGTAACACAGCTTTATATTGTCCTGTCCTCCCAGGTGCGTCAGCGGATGGAGACAGTAAGGAGGGTCAGATCCTCTACTCTCTCCACAACCTGCTGGACCCAGAAGACTGTGAGAAGATGAGCATCATGGGCACCCTCAACTCCTCCATGCTCCACCGCAGCAACAACTCTCTGGATCACCAGGAGGGGGCAGCATACCAGGAGGAAGAGGAGGTGCGGAAGGGGGCGCAGAGGGTACAGGGGCCGGTGTCTTTGCCCCTCCCACCCATCCCTCCTAAACAGGAGGTTCCACCACCTCACCTTCAGCTGCCAGTGTTGAGGAGGAGCAGGTCCCAGTCCACACGGCCACCTGGCCAGCAGATGGTCAAGTTCTCTGAGGACACGGTGGATAACGGGTCTTGCCAGAACCTGGCGGTGCGTCAGCCTCCTCAGAGTGAGAGGACGCGTCGGAGGGTGTACCACCACGAGGACCCCGAAAGGCCACACCGGCACCATCACGGCCGCCACCACAACCGTAGAACCCGCTCAGACAACGCTCTTAACCTCCTGCCTAAGGAACGGGTGCAGAGGCCCTACGAGGGACATGGTCTGAGTTCCCTTCAGGAACACCACGCGGCCCTCTTCAACCAACCTGGCCCTGGTGCTCACAGGCCACCAACCTATCCCCACACCACTTCAGACTACTCCCTCCAGGCTCTGGGTGACCGGGATCGCGACCGCTTCCTAGGTGGCCTGTACGCTGACGAGGAAGACTGGTGCTCCACCTGCTCCTCCTCTTCCTCAGACTCTGAGGAGGAAGGTTACTTCCTGGGGCAGCTCATTCCCCAGCCCAGGGTTCCTAGCAGGTATCAGTACTACACTGAGGACTTCCCAACACGCGTTACGGCCATGTCGCCCAACGACTCACGGACTAAATCCAGAAAGAAGGGTCACAGAGGCAAGAACTGCATCATTTCATAATCTACATGTACATTCGCTGTTTTACTTCCAGCACTAATCATTTGTGGACAGGTGAGACCAGTTCTTTGTAGTTGGACTTGCTGGACAAAACATTGTCCATATTATTGGATGTCTAAAACTCAAACCAGAAGACAAAAAAAAGAAGACATTTTCTCCTTTTCCTTTTATAAAATTCATCAAAAAACACTTTTTAATTTTTTTTTATACATTGTATGATAAACCATTGAAAGTATTCCAGCAATACCATTGTGTACATTAAATGGCAATTAATGCACTATTGTTATTGCTGACAGGGAAAGGAATAGTTAGTAAAGTAGACGTCTAGGGACTAACCAACATAATTATTTAATAGTACAAAATATGAATGTGTATATTAAGTTAAAATGTTAATACTGGTATTTTTATATCCCTGAGTTTTAACTAAGATTTTTCTGGTTTTGATGTAAACAAAGTTGGCGTAGGGAGGCGGGGCAAGCTGTTGTCGTAGTAACAAGCAGAGCTATTTTGCACGCATCACTTGTCAACAAATCAAGGCTTTACGAAAAACAAACCAACTATTGCCACCCTGAGTCTTCGCTGTATTCCAATGTTAATGTCCAATGTTAAAGCTCTTCTCCAGTTACATTACAGAGCTCTTCTCCAGTTACATTACAGAGCTCTTCTCCATACATGCCCTTTATACAGCGCAAGTCATTGTACCATGAATACTTAACTGTTATGTGATGTAAAGAAGCTTTTAATAAATATTCTTACCAAACGTTTCAGAAAATGTTTCAGCTTTTTGTATGTACTAGAATAACTGATTTGGTATCGTTTTTAGACAGAGTAAATATTCAAATATACAATGCCAATAACTTGGTGTTTAAGCGGTGCACCTAAACCAAACACTGACCCACAAAGTATCATCGTATGGAACCAAACCTGATACGTGAATGGTAGATACTATAGTCTACTAGACCGTTTACATAACCAAACCTGATACGTGAAAGGTAGATACTATAGTCTACTAGACCGTTTACATAACCAAACCTGATTTAGATACATAACCAAACCTGAATGGTAGATACTACATAGTCTACTAGACCGTTTACATAACCAAACCTGATACGTAAAGGTAGATACTACATAGTCTACTAGACCGTTTACATAACCAAACCTGATACGTGAATGGTAGAAATAGTCTAGATACTAACCAAACCTAGTCTACTAGACTAGACCGTTTACATAACCAAACCTGATACGTGAATGGTAGATACTATAGTCTACCAAACCTAGACCAATAGTCTAAATCTTTTAGGGGGGTAGAGAAGGATGACTTATCCTATCCTAGGTATTCCTGAATGGTAGATACTATACTACTAGACGTTTACATAACCAAACCTTACATAACATAACCAAACCTGATACGTGAAACCTGATACAAATTGTGAACCTTATGGTAACAGATTACAATATATCTAAATCTTTTAGTGAGAAGGATGACTACTAGACCGTTTACATAACCAAACCATGAGAGCAGCGAACAGTCTACTAGACCGTTTACATAACCAAACCTGAAACGTGAAAGGTAGATACTATAGTCTACTAGACCGTTTACATAACCAAACCTGATACGTGAATGGTAGATACTATAGTCTACTAGACCGTTTACATAACCAAACCTGATACGTGAATGGTAGATACTACATACATTTACATTACATTTAAGTCATTTAGCAGACGCTCTTATCCAGAGCGACTTACAAATTGGTGCATTCACCTTATGACATCCAGTGGAACAGCCACTTACAATAGTGCATCTAAATCTTTTAGGGGGGTGAGAAGGATTACTTATCCTATCCTAGGTATTCCTTAAAGAGGTGGGGTTTCAGGTGTCTCCGGAAGGTGGTGATTGACTCCGCTGTCCTGGCGTCGTGAGGGAGTTTGTTTCACCATTCGGGGGCCAGAGCAGCGAACAGTCTACTAGACCGTTTACATAACCAAACCTGATACGTGAATGGTAGATACTACATAGTCTACTAGACCGTTTACATAACCAAACCTGATACGTGAATGGTAGATACTATAGTCTACTAGACCGTTTACATAATAAAAAACATCTTTATTATTGTTACACTCAAAAATCGTTTTAAATCACAAATCATCAAAGACGTGTCAGTTCCACATATAGAAAGTTGAGTTGAGCATCTGACGTTTAGAAAGTGTTTTGTTTCTTCTCCCAGCCAGATTAGCACTGATGGTGAATACAACACTCTGTCAGGAAACACAACATGGAATCCCACTTAGCAGGCCAGCGCCATACTGGCTGAAGTAGAACACAGTCAGATTCACACATTTTCCATACAAAAGAAAAGCAAGAACATGAATATTCTCAGACAATACAAGACTTTACACAAGTAGCACAATCCTACTCCCAGGCAGTAGCACCAAAAGTCTTGCTTCAGCTGCAGCAATCTCAAATCAAATGTACCTAGCAGGAAGAGTTCATAAAACAAGAACTGGACTCATACAATACCAGTCAAAAGTGTGGACACACCTACTCATTCCTGGGGTTTTCTTTATTTTTGCCATTTTCTACATTGTAGAATAATAGCGAAGGCATTAAAACTATTAAATAACACATATGAAATCATGTAGTAACCAAAAAAAAGTGTTACAAAAACATATATTGTATATTTGCAATTCTGACAGCTTTGCACTCTCTTGGCATTCCCTCAACCAGCTTCACGAGGTAGTCACCTGGAATGCATTTCAATTAACAGATGTGCCTTTGTTAGAAGTAAATTTGTATAATTTCTTTCCTTAATGCGTTTGAGCCAATCATCTGTGTTGTGACAAGGTAGGGGTGGTATACAGAAGATAGCCCTATTTGGTAAAATACCATGTCCATAGTATGGCAAGAAGAGCTCAAATAAGCAAAGAGAAACGACTTTAAGACATGAAGGTCAGTCAATCCGGAAAACATCAAGAACTTTTAAAGTTTCTTCAAGTGCAGTCGCAAAAACCATCAAGCACTATGATGAAACTGGCTCTCATGAGAACCACCACAGGAAAGGAAGACCCAGAGGTACCTCTGCTGCAGAGGATAAATTCATTAGTTACCAGCCTCAGAAATTGCAGACCAAATAAATGCTTCAAGTATCAGACACATCAACATTCACTGTTCAGAGGAGACTGCATAAAATCAGGCCTTTATGGTAGAATTGCTGCAAAGAAACCACTACTAAAGGATTCCAATAATAAGAAGAGACTTGCTTGGGCCAAAAAACACGAGCAATGGACATTAGACTGGTGGAAATCTGTCCTTTGGTCTGATGAGTCCAAATTTGAGCTTTTTTGCTCCAACCGCCGTTTCGTTGTGAGACGCAGAATAGGTGAACGGATGATCTCCACATGTGTGATTCCCACCGTGAAGCATGGAGGAGGTGGTGCTTTGTTGGTGACACTGTCTGTGATTTTAGAATTCAAGACACACTTAACCAGCATGGTTACCACAGCATTTTGCTACAGATGCCATCCTATCTAGTTTGCGCTTAGTGTGACTGTCATTTGTTTTTAAACAGGACAATGACCCAGCACACATCCAGGCTGTGTAAAGACTATCTGACCAAGGAGAGTGATGCAGTGCTGTATCAGATGACCTGGCCTCCACAATCACCCAGCCTCTACCCAATTGAGGTGGTTTGGGATGAGTACGACCGCAGAGTGAAGGAAAAGCAGCCAACAAGTGCTCAGCATATGTGGGAACTCCTTAAAGACTTTTGGAAAATCATTTCAGGTGAAGCTGGTTGAGAGAATACCAAGAGTGTGCAAAGCTGTCATCAAGGCAAAGGGTGGCTACTTTGAAGACTCTCAAATATAAAATGTTTTTATTTGTTTAACACTTTCTTGGTTGCTACATGATTCCATATGTGTTATTTCATAGTGTTGATGTCTTCACTATTATTCTACAATGTAGAAAATTGTAAAAATAAAGAAAACCCTTGAATGAGTAGGTGTGTCCAAACCTTTGACTGGTACTGTAGTAGCAGAGCATTGTTTGTGGTACCAGTAGATACTGACCTATAACACTTCACACATCATCATTAGATTACCAGTTCAGTAAAAAACACTGATGACCAGTCCCTATGGTTACACTGGTTAACAACAGTTTTAAAATCAGTAAATCCCAGATGAACTATTAGCCTAAATTGACATACCAGTTCTACTTGTTAAGGACATTGTAGAACCAATACCCTCATCGGGTGGTGAGGAAGTAGCTGAACAGGACTTTGAACACTGTTTTTGAGAACATGGACTAATTACTGCTGGACATTATCAGTACATATGGGTGACCTGGTGCACGTCTGGTCTGAAACCCAGAAAGATGGGAAAACATGGGGCCAATACTGCTCAAGATATCCACAGTCTTAACACATGGCAGACCCCTGGGAGTCCTGCCCTCACTGTATGCCGGAGGCCCCCAAAAAAGACTGGACCTGATTGGCTCCCTTACAGTAAGATGGGACGCGATTGGCTGTCTGTCTCAGACGGAGGGTTCCGGTTGCCGTACGACCTCAATCACCTGATCCAGATCGGTGATGAAGTGCTTGAGGTCGTCAAGGCAACGCTCCCTGATCTCTCCCAGGTTCTCTCGGAGTGGAGTCTGCAGCTGCTTCTCCAGATTGGCGTCCTTAGCAACCAGCATCTTCACTACCATGCCAAACGTCTCACAGTCCTGCCGGTACACCTGGAAAACAACAACACAACATCAGAAACAGGAGCCAATAATACTTCATTTTGGTCATTTAGCAGATGCTCTTATCCACGAGGAATTTCAGTCAGTGCAATCTAATACAACATGATCAACAAGTAGTGAACATCTTCAACTACAGAGCTGGAACAAATGAACAGCACTAGGTCTTCAGAGATTAGGAACATCAGTACTTCCTTGGAAAATGGGTCTGGTTTCAGAAACTATTTCCTGATGAGCCCCGAGCTAGCTCACGTCTACATGCTCGTTCAATAGCCCTGCGAAGGGAGAAGAGAACACTCTGGTGTGAACACACACTTCATTGTGTTAACACGTAGACCCAGGTCTCCTGTCAGCACACAAGCCTTCTTATTGGCTAGCCTGGCCCCGGAGCCAATAAAAACCCAGTAAAGTAGAGGAGTTGAGGCTCTAGGGCTTGTAACAGGTGTGAGGGGAACAATGAGAGGAGAGGTGTTAAAACCTTGATGAGAACTGCTGACCCCACACCTAGTCTTCAATGGCTCACACAGACCATACAGCAAATACACTACGGATGTCATACAAGGTCAGCCCTAGTGCACAGTCTAATGATTTGATCAGAGGATTTGTCTAGCGTAGCTAAAATGAATTCAATCCAACATCGACATTTGGATTACAAGAGCTAAATAAAAGAAGGCCTTAAATCTGTCATCTTTCCCGTCACGATAAATCACAAATGGAAACATGCACTGACAAGGAAAGAGTTAAATAACGGAGGGAAAACACCAAGAGAAGACACTGTTGAACTGTCATTAAGATGAAAAACAGTCCACCCCATTGCCCCAGGGTGACACCTGGAAAAGGTTCTCATCATAAACATGCAGAAGGAGAGAGAAAAGTGGCCTGTTTAGAATTGTGACCTTCTACAGACCAACATGGGAGCAGAGAACACATGCAGTCAAGATCATTCCAACATGGTCCACTCACTAGCCCTTGGTTACCACACCCTGACAGCTCTCCACTGCACACTGTGAGCTGTCTGACAGCACAGGGCTATGCTGTCCAGAGTAGTTTAGCTTCCAGCTACAGTCCTTTTCCCAGGGCCTCTGAGTCTGCAGCTATAAGAGGTGAGTCACTGTCAGGCCTGTAGGAAACAGACCTGTCACTCTATATTCCCTTTCTCCTCTACTCGCTCTCTTATCTTGCTCTCTTTTTATGTCTCTCTCTCTATTCAATTCAAGGGCTTTATTGACATGGGAAACATATGTTAACGTTGCCAAAGCAAGTGAAATAGATAATAATGAAAAGTGGAATAATCAAAAAAATGTACAGTAAACATTACACTCACAAAAGTTCCAAAATAATAGACATAAAACTTCATATTATGTGAAAATAGTTAAAGTACCGGGGAAAATAAATAAGCATAAATATGGGTTGTATTTACAATGGTGTTTGTTCTTCACTGGTTGCCATTTTCTTGTGGAAACAGATCTTGCTGCTGTGATGGCACGCTGAGGTATTTCACCCAGTAGATATGGGAGTTTATCAAAAACATTTATTTCTGTTGAATTCTTTGTGGATCTGTGTAATCATCTCTCTCTCCTACTGGCTCCTGTCCTGTGTGAACAGTGAGGTGAACTACCACTAATCTTCTCTCTCCTACTGGCTCCTGTCCTGTGTGAACAGTGAGGTGAACTACCACTAATCTTCTCTCTCCTACTGGCTCCTGTCCTGTGTGAACAGTGAGGTGAACTATCACTAATCTTCTCTCTCCTACTGGCTCCTGTCCTGTGTGAACAGTGAGGTGAACTACCACTAATCTTCTCTCTCCTACTGGCTCCTGTCCTGTGTGAACAGTGAGGTGAACTACCACTAATCTTCTCTCTCCTACTGGCTCCTGTCCTGTGTGAACAGTGAGGTGAACTACCACTAATCTTCTCTCTCCTACTGGCTCCTGTCCTGTGTGAACAGTGAGGTGAACTACCACTAATCTTCTCTCTCCTACTGGCTCCTGTCCTGTGTGAACAGTGAGGTGAACTACCACTAATCTTCTCTCTCCTACTGGCTCCTGTCCTGTGTGAACAGTGAGGTGAACTATCACTAATCTTCTCTCTCCTACTGGCTCCTGTCCTGTGTGAACAGTGAGGTGAACTACCACTAATCTTCTCTCTCCTACTGGCTCCTGTCCTGTGTGAACAGTGAGGTGAACTACCACTAATCTTCTCTCTCCTACTGGCTCCTGTCCTGTGTGAACAGTGAGGTGAACTACCACTAATCTTCTCTCTCCTACTGGCTCCTGTCCTGTGTGAACAGTGAGGTGAACTATCACTAATCTTCTCTCTCCCTACTGGCTCCTGTCCTGTGTGAACAGTGAACTATCACTAATCTTCTCTCTCCTACTGGTGAACTATCACTAATCTTCTCTCTCCTACTGGCTCCTGTCCTGTGTGAACAGTGAGGTGAACTACCACTAATCTTCTCTCTCCTACTGGCTCCTGTCCTGTGTGAACAGTGAGGTGAACTATAATCTTCTCTCTCCTACTGGCTCCTGTCCTGTGTGAACAGTGAGGTGAACTATAACTAATCTTCTCTCTACTGGCTCCTGTCCTGTGTGAACAGTGAGGTGAACTATCACTAATCTTCTCTCTCCTACTGGCTCCTGTCCTGTGTGAACAGTGAGGTGAACTATAACTAATCTTCTCTCTCCTACTGGCTCCTGTCCTGTGTGAACAGTGAGGTGAACTATCACTAATCTTCTCTCTCCTACTGGCTCCTGTCCTGTGTGAACAGTGAGGTGAACTACCACTAATCTTCTCTCTCCTACTGGCTCCTGTCCTGTGTGAACAGTGAGGTGAACTATCACTAATCTTCTCTCTCCTACTGGCTCCTGTCCTGTGTGAACAGTGAGGTGAACTACCACTAATCTTCTCTCTCCTACTGGCTCCTGTCCTGTGTGAACAGTGAGGTGAACTATCACTAATCTTCTCTCTCCTACTGGCTCCTGTCCTGTGTGAACAGTGAGGTGAACTACCACTAATCTTCTCTCTCCTACTGGCTCCTGTCCTGTGTGAACAGTGAGGTGAACTACCACTAATCTTCTCTCTCCTACTGGCTCCTGTCCTGTGTGAACAGTGAGGTGAACTACCACTAATCTTCTCTCTCCTAATGGCTCCTGTCCTGTGTGAACAGTGAGGTGAACTAGATGTTTCTAGATGTAGATATTTTACTGCTCTAGTGATGTAAGTATTGGTTGGATAACGTTATTTACTATTTATTATGGATTGATTTATATTTTATTTGTTTCACTCGATGTGATGTGCACTGCACACTGGAAGAAGAATTATCACATTAAAGTATTGTAATGTTTGTTTATGTGACAATCTCATAAGGGACGGGTTACCAACTGGCGATTTGACACGATAATAAAATGTAATTCATTCATTCACTAACGCTCATTAGACCAAGCAGAAAGTCATCAGGACACAAGGTTGAGTTTAGGTCAAATATAGATTTAGTCCAATTTAAACTAGATGATTAATTATCTGGATTCTAGGGCTCGATACGCCAGGCCGATACAGGAAGCTAACAGGCCTGGGGGAGTGAGTGGGTGCGTGCTGGAGTTGAAGACGAACCACAGCTGAGTTTGGCTGGGCAGGAATGTGAAGGTTGGGGAGGGGGGGGTCAGATGAGGACATCTAAGCCAGGTTACAGTCAGGAGGCATCCCAAATGGCACCCTATCCAGTGCACTATTTTAGACCAAGACCCATAGGGCCATGTAGGGAACAGGGTGCCATTTGGGACACAACCTCAGTCCTCCACCCAACCCAACCCCATTAACAGTTGCTACTGTACTGCTAGGCATTTTTCACTTCCTGGCTATTTTTAGCCAATCACAATGTTGCCGGTTATGGACTAGAGCCAGGCTCTGTAAGGAAGGCAGAGGCCATGATAATGACATCGCTTGAAACCTCTAATGGCTATGATATTTTTTATTTGATTTTACCTTTATTTAACTCGGCAAGTCAGTTAAGAACAAATTCTTATTTTCAATGATGGCCTAGAAACAGTGGGTTGCCTGTTCAGGGGCAGAACGACAGATTTGTACCTTGTCAGCTCGGGGATTTGAACTTCCGGTTACTAGTCCAACACTCTAACCACTAGGCTATCCTGCCTCCCGATATCATATGTATGTTAGTTAAGAGCCCTACCCATTCACACACGTACATGACTGTGATAATCAGCACTGCATTGTGTTAAGGCTGTATTGTTAGTTCTATAGTAACGGAGATGGTCAGGCAACATAGTGACTGTATTTCCAACTTCAACTCCTTAGTTACTACACCATGAGCGGTTTAGATTCACAGGTAGGCTACACTGAAAGTGTACGGAATTAAGTTGTTGATAACAGGAAGAGCCAATCAGTCCAAAGCAGGAAGTGCCATGTTCCAACTCCTAACAACGCATTTCATAGAGCATGCTGTACTTTCACATACTTCCTGTGTAACCCTTGAACCCATTACCCAAACAGGGAGGAAGTTGCTCTTGACCACTGGAGGTGTGGTTGGCTGTGGGTTTGGGTCCTGTTGTTGAGCCTATTGCTTTCAGCATGGAGTCGTCGACCGGTAGGAGTGCAGGGTCTGATCTCTGGGCTGTGGATCAGAGAGATACTGCATACCGGAAGGACAGGGAGGGGATCCAGCCGGGACACAGAGACAGGGGCCACAGCCCCGCTCTGATTAGAGCCTGGGGGCTGAGGAGGAGGAGAGGCCACACAGTGTGGCTCTGGAGCTTAAAAGGTTGCTAATGAATCAAAACATGCTACCAGCTTCAGGTTATGAGGGGTATGGTCTACCTCAAACCAGTGTCCCAAATGGCTCCCTGGTAGTGCACTTTAAAGGGAATAGGGCCTTAGTCTGGTGCCGCATTCCAGACGATGATGAATAGGCCCTATAGAAGCTGGATGCCAGCCATGCCTTTCTGCCTTTTAACCAGTCCATGGAAGTGAGCTAAGCTGGTAGCTCTGCCAAAGTCAATGCCATTCATATGCCTCATCTTCCTCCTCCTCTACAGTGAGAAGGCCATGGAGGTGGAATTTAGTCCAATTTCACTTTGCTACACAAACACAGTAGGCTATATGGGACGACAGGTGATATGTGAAAAGGGTAGAGGGAGCCAGTGTAAGTGTACAATGGAAGAGATGTCTGGACCAGATTGTGGAGGGAAAATAAACATCTCTCTCTCTCTCTGAATGTGTGTGTGTGTGTGTGTGTGTGTGTGTGTGTGTGTGTGTGTGTGTGTGTGTGTGTGTGTGTGTGTGTGTGTGTGTGTGTGTGTGTGTGTGTGTGTGTGTGTGTGTGTGTGTGTGTGTGTGTGTGTGTGGCATCTGCTTGACACTTGTTGAGCGGCTAACCATTACTGCAGTGGAGAGCCCCACTTCACAGACCTTTCTAATGTGAAATAAGGAGGTCGTTTCTTGAAAGGCTTCCATGCTGGGTCACTTAACTATGTATGATCTGAGGACCTAAACACACACTTCAATCACTTGATGTGGAATGAGCAGCAAGGTGAAACCTCAGACGAAATCAACAGATGTTGTTGAGGGAGGCCCAGTGTGCTCAGGAATAGTAGGCCAGCACATCACATACCGCCTACGCTTCAAAACACACAGAAAATTATATTTCTATTGAAATCTCACTGTCTATTTCACTCTCAGTTTGCAGTGAGGACAAGACATACTACGCTTCAATAATCAACGTCACACAAAGATATTGCTTTCAACATAAACGTAAAATTGTATTATTAATTTAATGCTAGATGTGTTCCCCCTACTAGACCTAGAGGAGAGCTGACCAGATGTGTTCCCCTACTAGACCTAGAGGAGAGCTGACCAGATGTGTTCCCCTACTAGACCTAGAGGAGAGCTGACCAGATGTGTTCCCCGACTAGACCTAGAGGAGAGCTGACCAGATGTGTTCCCCCTACTAGACCTAGAGGAGAGCTGACCAGATGTGTTCCCCTACTAGACCTAGAGGAGAGCTGACCAGATGTGTTCCCCTACTAGACCTAGAGGAGAGCTGACCTAGAGGAGAGCTGACCAGATGTGTTCCCCGACTGACCTAGAGGAGAGCTGACCAGATGTGTTCCCCGACTGTTCCCCCCGACTAGACCTAGAGGAGAGCTGACCAGATGTGTTCCCCGACTAGACCTAGAGGAGAGCTGACCAGATGTGTTCCCCGACTAGACCTAGAGGAGAGCTGACCAGATGTGTTCCCCGACTAGACCTAGAGGAGAGCTGACCAGATGTGTTCCCCAGATGTGTTCCCCGACTAGACCTAGAGGAGAGCTGACCAGATGTGTTCAGACTAGACCTAGAGGAGAGCTGACCAGATGTGTTCCCCGACTAGACCTAGAGGAGAGCTGACCAGATGTGTTCCCCGACTAGACCTAGAGGAGAGCTGACCAGATGTGTTCCCCGACTAGACCTAGAGGAGAGCTGACCAGATGTGTTCCCCTACTAGACCTAGAGGAGAGCTGACCAGATGTGTTCCCCGACTAGACCTAGAGGAGAGCTGACCAGATGTGTTCCCCTACTAGACCTAGAGGAGAGCTGACCAGATGTGTTCCCCTACTAGACCTAGAGGAGAGCTGACCAGATGTGTTCCCCTACTAGACCTAGAGGAGAGCTGACCAGATGTGTTCCCCTAGAGGAGAGCTGACCAGATGTGTTCCCCGACTAGACCTAGAGGAGAGCTGACCAGATGTGTTCCCCCTACTAGACCTAGAGGAGAGCTGACCAGATGTGTTCCCCTGACTAGACCTAGAGGAGAGCTGACCAGATGTGTTCCCCGACTAGACCTAGAGGAGAGCTGACCAGATGTGTTCCCCGACTAGACCTAGAGGAGAGCTGACCAGATGTGTTCCCCTACTAGACCTAGAGGAGAGCTGACCAGATGTGTTCCCCTACTAGACCTAGAGGAGAGCTGACCAGATGTGTTCCCCGACTAGACCTAGAGGAGAGCTGACCAGATGTGTTCCCCGACTAGACCTAGAGGAGAGCTGACCAGATGTGTTCCCAGATGACTAGACCTAGAGGAGAGACCAGATGACCAGATGTGTTCAGACTAGACCTAGAGGAGAGCTGACCAGATGTGTTCCCCGACTAGACCTAGAGGAGAGCTGACCAGATGTGTTCCCCGACTAGACCTAGAGGAGAGCTGACCAGATGTGTTCCCCGACTAGACCTAGAGGAGAGCTGACCAGATGTGTTCCCCTACTAGACCTAGAGGAGAGCTGACCAGATGTGTTCCCCTAGACTAGACCTAGAGAGAGCTGACCAGATGTGTTCCCCCGACTAGACCTAGAGACCTAGAGAGCTGACCAGATGTGTTCCCCGACTAGACCTAGAGGAGAGCTGACCAGATGTGTTCAGACTAGACCTAGAGGAGAGCTGACCAGATGTGTTCCCCGACTAGACCTAGAGGAGAGCTGACCAGATGTGTTCCCCGACTAGACCTAGAGGAGAGCTGACCAGATGTGTTCCCCGACTAGACCTAGAGAGCTGACCAGATGTGTTCCCCGACTAGACCTAGAGGAGAGCTGACCAGATGTGTTCCCCGACTAGACCCAGATGTGTTCCCCGAGAGGAGAGCTGACCAGATGTGTTCCCCGACTAGACCTAGAGGAGAGCTGACCAGATGTGTTCCCCGACTAGACCTTCCTGACCAGATGTGTTCCCCGACTAGACCTAGAGGAGAGCTGACCAGATGTGTTCCCCGACTAGACCTAGAGGAGAGCTGACCAGATGTGTTCCCCGACTAGACCTAGAGGAGAGCTGAGAGCTGACCAGATGTGTTCCCCTGACCAGATGTGTTCCCCGACTAGACCTAGACCTGTGTTCCCCGACTAGACCTAGAGAGCTGACCAGATGTGTTCCCCGACTAGACCTAGAGGAGAGCTGACCAGATGTGTTCCCCGACTAGACCTAGAGGAGAGCTGACCAGATGTGTTCCCCTACTAGACCTAGAGGAGAGCTGACCAGATGTGTTCCCCTACTAGACCTAGAGGAGAGCTGACCAGATGTGTTCCCCTACTAGACCTAGAGGAGAGCTGACCAGATGTGTTCCCCGACTAGACCTAGAGGAGAGCTGACCAGATGTGTTCCCCGACTAGACCTAGAGGAGAGCTGACCAGATGTGTTCCCCTACCTAGACCTAGATGTGTTCCCCGACTAGACCTAGAGGAGAGCTGACCAGATGTGTTCCCCGACTAGACCTAGAGGAGAGCTGACCAGATGTGTTCCCCTACTAGACCTAGAGGAGAGCTGACCAGATGTGTTCCCCCTAGACTAGACCTAGAGGAGAGCTGACCAGATGTGTTCCCCTAGACCTAGAGGAGAGCTGACCAGATAGAGGAGAGCTGACCAGATGTGTTCCCTACCTAGAGGAGAGCTGACCAGATGTGTTCCCCGACTAGACCTAGAGGAGAGCTGACCAGATGTGTTCCCCTGACTAGACCTAGAGGAGAGCTGACCAGATGTGTTCCCCCTACTAGACCTAGAGGAGAGCTATGTTTAACGACAGGATCCTTACTATGGCCCCTCAAACATGCTTTTTTTCTCTGAGGGAAGAGGACATTAAATGGCTGTTGTAAGGGTCTTGCTCTGAGGTGCAGCTCTACAGAAGGGCTCTGTGTGTGTTAGGTCTCTACCCCAGGAGGACACTCAGATTTAATGAACTCAGTAGAACAGCACAGATGCCCTTAATTATCTCACTGGGAGCATAGGACAACACATACACACACATGGGGCGGCAGGTAGCCTAGTGGGTAGAGTATTGGGCCACTAACCGAAAGATTGCTAGATTAAATCCCAAAGCTGACAAGGTACAAATCTTTCAATCTGCCCCTGAACAACAGCCAGTAACTGTTACTAGACCGTCATTGTAAATAATAATTTGTTCTTAAATGACTTGTCTGGTTAAATAAAAAAATTAATGAAAAACATACGCCTCAGGTGCTTTCTATCCCACCCCTTCTAGACTGGGTGGTGGTGGTATGTTAACCTGGGTAGAACTAGGCTGGGTGGTGGTGGTATGTTAACCTGGGTAGAACTAGGCTGGGTGGGGGTGGTATGTTAACCTGGGTAGAACTAGGCTGGGTGGGGGTGGTATGTTAACCTGGGTAGAACTAGGCTGGGTGGGGGTGGCATGTTAACCTGGGTAGAACTAGGCTGGGTGGTGGTGGTGGTATATTAATCTGGGTAGAACTAGACTGGGTGGTGGTGGCATGTTAACCTGGGTAGAACTAGACTGGGTGGTGGTGGTATGTTAACCTGGGTAGAACTAGGCTGGGTGGTGGTGGTATGTTAACCTGGGTAGAACTAGGCTGGGTGGTGGTGGTATGTTAACCTGGGTAGAACTAGGCTGGGTGGGGGTGGTATGTTAACCTGGGTAGAACTAGGCTGGGTGGGGGTGGTATGTTAACCTGGGTAGAACTAGGCTGGGTGGTGGTGGTGGTATATTAATCTGGGTAGAACTAGACTGGGTGGTGGTGGCATGTTAACCTGGATAGAACTAGGCTGGGTGGTGGTGGTATATTAACCTGGGTAGAACTCGACTGGGTGGTGGTGGCATGTTAACCTGGGTAGAACTAGGCTGGATGGTGGTGGTATATTAACCTGGGTAGAACTAGACTGGGTGGTGGTGGTATGTTAACCTGGGTAGAACTAGACTGGGTGGTGGTGGTGGTATGTTAACCTGGGTAGAACTAGGCTGGGTGGTGGTGGTATGTTAACCTGGGTAGAACTAGGCTGGGTGGGGGTGGTATGTTAACCTGGGTAGAACTAGGCTGGGTGGGGGTGGTATGTTAACCTGGGTAGAACTAGGCTGGGTGGGGGTGGCATGTTAACCTGGGTAGAACTAGGCTGGGTGGTGGTGGTGGTATATTAACCTGGATAGAACTAGACTGGTTGTATGTTAACCTGGGTAGAACTGAAGGTATATAAACCTGGGTAGAACTAGACTGGTGGTATGTTAACCTGGGTAGAACTAGGCTGGGTGGTGGTGGTGGTATATTAACCTGGATAGAACTAGACTGGTTGTATGTTAACCTGGGTAGAACTGAAGGTATATAAACCTGGGTAGAACTAGACTGGTGGTATGTTAACCTGGGTAGAACTAGACTGGTGGTATGTTAACCTGGGTTGAACTGGACTGGTGGTATATTAACCTGGGTAGAACTAGACTGGTGGTATGTTAACCTGGGTAGAATTAGGCTGGGTGGGGGTGGTATATAAACCTGGGTAGAACTAGGCTGGGTGGGGGTGGTATATAAACCTGGGTAGAACTAGACTGGTGGTATATAAACCTGGGTAGAACTAGGCTGGTGGTATGGTAACCTGGGTAGAACTAGACTGGTGGTATGTTAACCTGGGTAGAATTAGGCTGGGTGGGGGTGGTATATAAACCTGGGTAGAACTAGACTGGTGGTATATAAACCTGGGTAGAATTAGGCTGGGTGGGGGTGGTATATAAACCTGGGTAGAATTAGGCTGGGTGGGGGTGGTATATAAACCTGGGTAGAACTAGGCTGGGTGGGGGTGGTATATTAACCTGGGTAGAACTAGGCTGGGTGGGGGTGGTATATTAACCTGGGTAGAATTAGGCTGGGTGGGGGTGGTATATAAACCTGGGTAGAATTAGGCTGGGTGGGGGTGGTATATAAACCTGGGTAGAACTAGGCTGGGTGGGGGTGGTATATTAACCTGGGTAGAACTAGGCTGGGTGGGGGTGGTATATTAACCTGGGTAGAACTAGGCTGGGTGGGGGTGGTATATTAACCTGGGTAGAACTAGGCTGGGTGGGGGTGGTATATAAACCTGGTATGTATGGACATCTGGCTGTTTGCAGTAATACACTGATAAGAAACCATGACTCGGCCCAGGAGTTTCTCCTGCTTCAGATGACCGGATAAGGAAAAACTCCAGGCCTGAATTCCACATTTCCAGACCAGATGACCTGACTGTTTAATGTGACGTGTCTGTATCATTATACATATGATAAATAACCTGAAGTGTGTGTGTGGGCTCACCACGCCAGAGACATGGCTGTGTTGGGCTGAAGTGTGTGTGTGGGCTCACCACACCAGAGACATGGCTGTGTTGGGCTGAAGTGTGTGTGTGGGCTCACCACACCAGAGACATGGCTGTGTTGGGTACCTGCTCTATTTCCCGGGCCTTGGCTCCGATGGCCTGCGCTCGGCGCTCCTGGAAGTCATCCTGGGTCTTGGGGGTCTCATCGATGGGGGGCAGGCCCTCCTCACGATCCCACTCTAGGACATGAGCCTCCTCCTGGGGAGAGAGACAGAGAGAGATGGTGTCCTGGGTCGCTCCGCTGGCTGGAAGAAGGATTTCTGAAAACCGATTCATCCCAAGCTTTTATATTCATTTATTTCATTATTATTCAAGGGTCTATTTTAAGTGATCAATTTAAGACAAAAAACATAACTGTTTTAAGCATAAAGTCCTTCTACATTGTCCACTCTGCTATCAATGCCAGTGAATCGATATGGGTGATCCCCTCAAACAGTGTGGTCATGTCCAGAGAGTCAAAACACACACAGTGCTCTGGTCAGCATCGAAGTGGAGCATTCCCTACTTTTAGGGCTCAGCGAGACTCTGCATTTGTGCATCATGGGAAAAGTTCAAATAAACCCCAAAACAAAATGAGATGTATGGTGATCAAATCACACAGCAGAGCTCCAATTAACCCTCTTTAGTATAGAGAGATCAGCCAGCCAACAGCATTATCCCTCCCCCACTGGGTATAACAGTCTGGCCCCCCATGTGTCAGAGACTAAGACAGGGAGAAAACGAGGCCAACTTAGATCATTGCTTCTATACTGCTGGATCTCTCTCTACTCCTCTCCGTGTCTCTCTCTCGCTCTCGCTCTCTCTCCCCTCTTCGTCTCTCTCTCTACTCCTCTTCGTCTCTCTCTCTACCCCTCTTCGTCTCTCTCTCTCTCTACCCCTCTTCGTCTCTCATCTCTGCCTCAGTCTCTCTACCCCTCTCACTCTCAGTCTCTCTACCCCTCTCACTCTCAGTCTCTCTACCCCTCTCACTCTGTCTCTCTACCCCTTTCACTCTGTCTCTCTACCCCTTTCACTCTGTCTCTCTACCCCTTTCACTCTGTCTCTCTACCCCTTTCACTCTGTCTCTCTACCCCTTTCACTCTGTCTCTCTACCCCTCCATCAGTCTCTCTACCCCTCCATCAGTCTCTCTACCCCTCCATCAGTCTCTCTACCCCTCCATCAGTCTCTCTACCCCTCCATCAGTCTCTCTACCCCTCCATCAGTCTCTCTACCCCTCCATCAGTCTCTACCCCTCCATCAGTCTCTCTACCCCTCCATCTCTCTACCCCTCCATCAGTCTCTCTACCCCTCCATCAGTCTCTCTACCCCTCCATCAGTCTCTCTACCCCTCCATCAGTCTCTCTACCCCTCCATCAGTCTCTCTACCCCTCCATCAGTCTCTCTACCCCTCCATCAGTCTCTCTACCCCTCCATCAGTCTCTCTACCCCTCCATCAGTCTCTCTACCCCTCCATCACCCCTCCATCTCTCTCTCTACCCCTCCATCAGTCTCTCTAGATGCCCTCCATCAGTCTCTCTACCCCTCCATCAGTCTCTCTACCCCCTCCCATCAGTCTCTACCCCTCCATCAGTCTCTCTACCCCTCCATCAGTCTCTCTACCCCTCCATCAGTCTCTCTACCCCTCCATCAGTCTCTCTACCCCTCCATCAGTCTCTCTACCCCTCCATCAGTCTCTCTACCCCTCCATCAGTCTCTCCCTCCATCTGTCTCTCTACCCCTCCATCTCTCTCTACTACCCCTCCATCAGTCTCTCTACCCTCCGTCCTCTCTACCCTCTCTCTCTTAAATAAAACCCCTCTCCGTCTCTCTCTACTACCCCTCTCCGCTCTCTCTCTACCCCTCTCCGTCTCTCTACCCCTCTCCGTCTCTCTCTACCCCTCTCTCCGCTCTCTCTCTACCCCTCTCCGTCTCTCTTCTCTACCCCTCTCCGCCTCTCGCTCTCTCTACCCTCTCCGTCTCTCTCTCTACCCCTCTCCGGTGGTCTCTCTCTCTCTACCCTGGGTCTCTCTCTCTACTACCCCTCTCCGTCTCTCTCTCTACCCCTCTCCGTCTCTCTACCCTCTCCGTCTCTCTCTACCCCTCTCCGCTCTCTCTCTCTACCCTGGGTCTGGTCTCTCTACCCCTCTCTACCCCTCTCCGAACTCTCTGGGTCTCCGTGGTCTCGCTCTCTCTACCCTCTCCGGTCTCTCTCTCTCTGGGTCTCCGTCTCTCTCTCTCTCTACCCCTCTCCGTCTCTCTACCCCTCTCCGCCTCTCGAACTACCCCTCTCCGTGGTGGTCTCTATCTCTCCCTGGGTCTCCGTCTCTCTCTGGTACCCCTTAACCTGGGTAGAACTCTCTCTCTACCCCTCTCCGCCTCTCGCTCTCTCTGGGTCTCCCTCTCTCTACCCCTCTCCGCTCTCTCTCTCTACCCCTCTCCGCCTCTCGCTCTCTCTACCCCTCTCCGTGGTCGCTCTTCTACCCCTCTCCGCCTCTCGAACTCTCTACCCTCTCCGGTGGTGGCTCTCTCTACCCCTCTCCGCCTCTCGCTCTCTCTGGGTCTCCGTCTCGCTCTCCCTAACCTCTCCGCCTCTCGCTCTCTCTACCCCTCTCCGCCTCTCGCTCTCTCTAACCTCCGGTAGAACTAGACTCCGCCTCTCGCTCTCTCTACCCCTCTCCGCCTCTCGCTCTCTCTACTAGGCTGCTCTCTCTACCCCTCTCCGTCTGGTGGTATGTCTCGCTCTCTCTACCCCTCTCCGAACTCGCTGGGTGGTCTCCGCCTCTCGCTCTCTCTACCCCTCTCCGCCTCTCGAACTACCCCTCTCCGCCTCTCGCTCTCTCTACCCCTCTCCGCCTCTCCGCTCTCTCTCTACCCCTCTCCGCCTCTCCTGGGTCTCTCTAGGCCCTCTCCGCCTCTCGCTCTCTCTACCCCTCTCCGCCTCTCGCTCTCTCTACCCCTCTCCGCCTCTCGAACTCTCTACCCCTCTCCGCCTCTCTCTCTCCGCCTCTGTTACCCCTCTCCGCCTCTCGCTCTCTCTACCCCTCTCCGCCTCTCGCTCTCTTACCTGGGTAGAACTCCGCCTCTCGCTCTCTCTACCCCTCTCCGCCTCTCGCTCTCTCTACCCCTCTCCTGGTTGCTCTCTCTACCCCTCTCCGAACTCTCGCTCTCTCTACCCCTCTCCGCCTCTCGCTCTCTCTACCCCTCTCCGCCTCTCGCTCTCTCTGTCTCCCTCTCGCTCTCTCTCTCTACCCTCCGTGGTCGCTCTCTACCCCCTCTCTCCGCCTCTCGCTCTCTCTACCCCTCTCCGCCTCTCGCTCTCTCTACCCCTCTCCGCCTCTCGCTCTCTCTACCCCTCTCCGCCTCTCGCTCTCTCTACCCCTCTCCGCCTCTCGCTCTCTCTACCCCTCTCCGTCTCTCTACCCCTCTCCGCTCTCTGGGTACCCCTCTCCGTCTCTCGCTCTCTCTACCCCTCTCCGTCTCTCGTCTCTCTACCCCTCTCCGCCTCTCGCTCTCTCTACCCCTCTCCGCCTCTCGTCTCTCTACCCCTCTCCGTGGTCTCTCTACCCCTCTCCGTCTCGCTCTCTCTACCCCTCTCCGCCTCTCGCTCTATCTACCCCTCTCCTCCGACTCTCTGGTCTCGCTAAACCTCTCCGTAGAATTAGGCTGGGTCTCGCTCTCTACCCCTGGGTCTCGCTCTTCTACCCTCTCCGTGGGGCTGGTATATAAACCTCTAGAACTAGGCTGGGTCCGGGTCTCGTATATCTAACCTGGGTAGAACTACCCCTCTCCGGGGTCTCGCTCTCTCTACCCTGGGTAGAATTAGGCTGGGTGGGGGTCTATATAAACCTGGGTCCGAATTAGGCTGGGTGGGGGCCTCTCGTATATAAACCTGGGTAGAACTAGGCTGGGGGGTGGTATCTCTCTCTACCTGGGTCTCGCTCTAGGCTGGGTGGGGCCTGGTATATTAACCTGGGTAGAACTAGGCTGGGCCTCTCGGGTCTCTATATTAACCCCCTCTCCGCCTCTCGCTCTCTCTACCCCTCTCCGGTGGGGGTCTATATTACCCTCTCTCTACCCCTCTCCGTCTCTCCTGGTATGTCTGGACATCTGGCTGTTTGCAGCTCTCTACACTGATAAGAAACCATGACTCGGCCCAGGAGTTTCTCCTGCTTCAGATGACCGGATAAGGAAAAACTCCAGGCCTCTCTACCCCTCTCCGCCTCTCAGACCACCCCTGACCTGACTGTTTAATGTCCGCCTCTCTCTATCATTATACATATGATAAATAACCTGAAGTGTCCGTCTCGCTCTCTCTACCCAGAGACCTGGCTGTGTTGGGCTGAAGTGTCTCCGTGTGGGCTCTCTCTACCCCTCTCCGCCTGGCTCTCTCTGGGCCCCTCTCCGCTCTCGTCTCTCTCACCCCTCTCCCAGAGACATGGCTGTCTCTGGGTACCTGCTCTATTCCCGGGCCTTGGCCCTCCCGGCTCTCGCTCTCTCTCCCCTCTCCGTCTCTGGGTCTTGGGGTCTCTCGATGGGGGGCCCCTCTCCGGCCCTCCTCCGATCTCCTCTCTCTACCCCTCTCCGCCTCTCTCCTGGGGACCCCTCTCAGAGAGAGATGGTGTCCTGGGTCTCTGGCTGGAAGAAGGATCTTCTGCTCTCTCTACCCCCTCTCCGCCAAGCTCTTCTATATTCATTTATTTCATTATTATTCAAGGGTCTATTTTAAGTGATCTTTAAGACAAAAAACATAACTGTTTTAAGCATAAAGTCCTTCTCCATTGTCCTCTCTATCAATCTACAGTGAATCCGCCTCTCCGCTCTCTCTACCCCTCTCCCGCCTCTCGATCCCCCCTCTCCGCCTCTCGCAGTGTCCTCAAAACACCACAGTGCTCTGGTCAGCATCGAAGTGGAGCATCCCCTCTCTTTCTACCCCTCTCCGCGAGACTCTGCATTTTTGCATCATGGGAAAAGTTCAAATAAACCCCAAAACAAAATCCGAGATGTCTCTGATCAAATCACACCCCTCAGAGCTCTCGCAATTAACCCTCTTTAGCCTATCGCTCTCTCTACCCCTCCCGCAGCATCTATCCCTCCCCCACTGGGTATAACAGTCTGGCCCCCCTGTGTCAGAGACTCTCTCTAAGACCCCTCTCCGAAAACTCCAACTCTCATTGCTTCTATACTGCTGGATCTCTCTCTCCCTCTCTCCGCCTCTCGTCTCTCTACCCCTCTCCTCTCGCTCTCTCTACCCCTCTCCGCCTCTCTCTCTCTACCCCTCTCCGTCTCGCCTCTCTCTCTCTCACCCCTCTCCGCCTCTCGTCTCTCTCTACCCCTCTCTCTCGCTCTCTCTACCCCTCTCCGCCTCTCTCTCTCTACCCCTCTCTGCCTCAGTCTCTCTACCCCTCTCCGCTCTCTCTCTCTACCCCTCTCCGCCTCTCGCTCTCTCTACCCCTCTCTCTGTCTCTCTACCCCTTTCACTCTGTCTCTCTACCCCTTCCACTCTGTCTCTCTACCCCTCCACTCTCGTCTCTCTACCCCTTTCACTCTCGCTCTCTACCCCTCTCCACTCTCGCTCTCTCTACCCCTCTCCGCCTCTCGTCTCTCTACCCCTCCATCTCGCTCTCTCTACCCCTCCATCAGTCTCTCTACCCCTCCATCAGTCTCTCTACCCCTCCATCAGTCTCTCTACCCCTCCATCTCTCTCTCTACCCCTCCATCTCGTCTCTCTACCCCTCCTCAGTCTCTCTACCCCTCTCAGTCTCTCGCTCTCTCTACCCCTCTCCGCCTCTCGCTCTCTCTACCCCTCACCCCTCCATCTCTCTCTCTACCCCTCTCCATCAGTCTCTCTACCCCTCCATCAGTCTCTCTACCCCTCCATCAGTCTCTCTACCCCTCCATCAGTCTCTCTACCCCTCCATCAGTCTCTCTACCCCTCCATCAGTCTCTCTACCCCTCCATCAGTCTCTCTACCCCTCCATCAGTCTCTCTACCCCTCCATCAGTCTCTCTACCCCTCCATCTCGTCTCTCTACCCCTCCCGCCTCTCGTCTCTCTACCCCTCCATCAGTCTCTCTACCCCTCCATCAGTCTCTCTACCCCTCATCAGTCTCTCTACCCCTCCATCAGTCTCTCTACCCCTCCATCAGTCTCTCTACCCCTCCATCAGTCTCTCTCTCTACCCCTCCATCAGTCTCTCTACCCCTCCGTCTCTCTACCCCTCCATCAGTCTCTCTACCCCTCTCCATCTCGTCTCTCTCCTACCCCTCTCCGCCTCTCTCTCTACCCCTCTCCGCCTCTCGTCTCTCTCTACCCCTCTCCGTCTCTCTCTCTCTCTACCCCTCTCATCGCCCCTCTCCGCCTCTCTCTCTACCCCTCTCCGCCTCTCTCTCTCTACCCCTCTCCGTCTCTCTCTACCCCTCTCCGTCTCTCTCTACCCCTCTCCGCCTCCTCTCTACCCCTCCCGTCTCTCTCTACCCCTCTCCGTCTCTCTCTACCCCTCTCCGCTCTCGTCTCTCTACCCCTCTCCGTCTCTCTCTCTACCCCTCTCACCCCTCTCTACCCCTCTCATCTCTCTCTCTACCCCTCTCCGCCTCTCTCTCTCTACCCCTCTCCGTCTCTCTCTCTACCCCTCTCCGTCTCTCTCTCTCTCCCCCTCTCCGCCTCTCGCTCTCTCTACCCCTCTCCGTCTCTCTCTCCCCTCTCACCCCTCCTCTCTCCCCTCTCTCTCTCTCTCTACCCCTCTCCGTCTCTCTCTCTCTCTACCCCCTCTCCCCTCTCTCTGTCTCTCTACCCCTCTCTCTCTCTCTCTACCCCTCTCCGTCTCTCTCTCTACCCCTCTCCGCCTCTCGCTCTCTCTACCCCTCTCCGTCTCTCGTCTCTCTACCCCTCTCCGTCTCTCTCTCTCTACCCCTCTCCGTCTCTCTCTCTCTCTACCCCTCTCCGTCTCTCTCTCTCTCTACCCCTCTCCGTCTCTCTCTCTACCCCTCTCCGTCTCTCTCTCTACCCCTCTCCGTCTCTCTCTCTCTCTACCCCTCTCCGCCTCCGTCTCTCTACCCCTCTCCGCTCTCTCTACCCCTCTCTCCGTCTCTCTCTCTCTCTACCCCTCTCCGTCTCTCTCTCTCTCTCTACCCCTCTCCGTCTCTCTCTCTACCCCTCTCCGCCTCTCTCTCTCTACCCCTCTCCGCCTCTCTCTCTCTACCCCTCTCCGCCTCTCGTCTCTCTCTCTCTCTCGTCTCTCGCTCTCTCTACCCCTCTCCGCTCTCTCTACCCCTCTCCGCCTCTCGCTCTCTCTACCCCTCTCCGCCTCTCGCTCTCTCTACCCCTCTCCGCCTCTCGCTCTCTCTACCCCTCTCCGCCTCTCGCTCTCTCTCCCCTCTCTCGCCTCTCTACCCCTCTCCGCTCTCTCTACCCCTCTCCGCCTCTACCCTCTCCGCCTCTACCCCTCTCCGCCTCTCGCTCTCTCTACCCCTCTCCGCCTCTCGCTCTCTCTACCCCTCTCCGCCTCTCGCTCTCCCCTCTCCCCCTCTCTCCGCCTCTCGCTCTCTCTACCCCTCTCTCTACCCCTCTCTCTCTCGCTCTCTCTACCCCTCCGCCTCCGCCTCTCGCTCTCTCTACCCCTCTCCGCCTCTCGCCTCTCTACCCTCTCCTCCGCCTCTCGCTCTCTCTCCCCTCTCGCTCTCTCGCTCTCTCTACCCCTCCGCTCTCCGCCCCTCTCTCTCTCTACCCCTCTCCGCCTCTCGCTCTCTCTACCCCTCTCCGCCTCTCTCTCTCTACCCCTCTCTCCGCTCTCTCTACCCCTCTCCGCTCTCTCTCTACCCCTCTCCGCTCTCGCTCTCTCTACCCCTCTCCGCCTCTCGCTCTCTCTACCCCTCTCCGCCTCTCGCTCTCTCTACCCCTCTCCGCCTCTCGCTCTCTCTACCCCTCTCCGCCTCTCGCTCTCTCTACCCCTCTCCGCCTCTCGCTCTCTCTACCCCTCTCCGTCTCTCGCTCTCTCTACCCCTCTCCGCCTCTCGCTCTCTCTACCCCTCTCCGTCTCTCGCTCTCTCTACCCCTCTCCGTCTCTCGCTCTCTCTACCCCTCTCCGTCTCTCGCTCTCTCTACCCCTCTCCGTCTCTCGCTCTCTCTACCCCTCTCCGTCTCTCGCTCTCTCTACCCCTCTCCGTCTCTCGCTCTCTCTACCCCTCTCCGTCTCTCGCTCTCTCTACCCCTCTCCGTCTCTCGCTCTCTCTACCCCTCTCCGTCTCTCGCTCTCTCTACCCCCTCTCCGTCTCTCGCTCTCTCTACCCCTCTCCGTCTCTCGCTCTCTCTACCCCTCTCCGTCTCTCTCTCTCTACCCCTCTCCGTCTCTCGCTCTCTCTACCCCTCTCCGTCTCTCTCGCTCTCTCTACCCCTCTCCGTCTCTCGCTCTCTCTACCCCTCTCCGTCTCTCGCTCTCTCTACCCCTCTCCGTCTCTCGCTCTCTCTACCCCTCTCCGTCTCTCTCTCCCTACCCCTCTCTCGTCCGTCTCTCTACTCTCTCTCCCCTCTCCGTCTCTCTCTCTACCCCTCTCCGTCTCTCTCTCTACCCCTCTCCGTCTCTCTCTCTACCCCTCTCCGTCTCTCTCTCTACCCCTCTCCGTCTCTCTTTCTACCCCTCTCCGTCTCTTTCTACCCCTCTCCGTCTCTCGCTCTTTCTACCCCTCTCCGTCTCTCGCTCTCTCTACCCTTCTCCGTCTCTCGCTCTCTCTACCCCTCTCAGTCTCTCGCTCTCTCTACCCCCCTCAGTCTCTCTCTCTTTCTACCCCTCTCCCTCTGCATCGCTCAGTCCTCATTTCGTATTGTATCCTTTAAGGGGCTAGCTAGGGGACTGGGGATGCAGAGAGCTGGCTATGCTTGATTAAACATTCTGGAGAGAGGAAGCAAGTTAGAGAGTCAAGTCGCATTAGTGACTTGGGGGGGGCAGGAAGAGTGAGAGTGGTGAGGGGGGGAGGGGGGCCAGGAAGAGAGAGAGTGGGGCTCTAAAAAATATCTGATATGATTGGCCAAAATACCAATTAGTGGGAAAAATATCAGAATTGGTCTGCCTGTGTAAGCAGTCAGGCTCTCTTTCTCTCCCAGTCCCACTTCAATGTCTAGCCTTTTAAGAACACATCATGAACACACCCTAAACATCCCAGATCTGTGTAAGCCTGAGCAGTTACCCAGGGAGACGTGGTGCCTGTGTGCGTCTGTGTTCTCTTAAGGATAACTCCCAAAAGCAAGAGTGTTTGTTGAACCTACACGCTCTCCCATTAAAATGAGTTTACTCATGGCAGAGCTCTTTGATCTTGACTAAGGTTCTGGGTTCTAAACCAGGGAGAGAGAGGAGGAGGGGAACACACCGCCTGCCTGTCGTGACCAGATCAAACAGAGGGTTGGAGGGATGGAGGAGGTCGCGGCGGGGCTCTCACTAACAAAAAATACTTTCATCACAGAGGGTTTATTGGTACACACACACACACACACACACACACACACACACACACACACACACACACACACACACACACACACACACACACACACACACACACACACACACACACACACACACACACACACACACACACACACACACACGATCTCCAAGGGAGGTACCGGTGCGCCTTCCGATCTCTCGGAGGATAAAGTTTCAGAAAGTGTCTGGCTAGGTTCAAACGGTTGTCTAAATGTCAGCCCAAATCAAAAGGATGATTCTACCCAGAGTATACAGAAAATATTTACCAACACAACTGACATCAGATGATTCACAGCACTTTAACACTTCTAAGATGTTCCAGAATAATTTGTCAAGAGGTTTGTTTGTTAGAGGTGATATGATGAAACAGAGACCATAGATAATGTAGCGTCACTAGCGTGCCAGGCAGCTCTGTGTATTCAGTCAGGCGGT
The DNA here is from genome assembly GCF_021184085.1 of Oncorhynchus gorbuscha. NCBI lineage: Eukaryota > Metazoa > Chordata > Actinopteri > Salmoniformes > Salmonidae > Oncorhynchus > Oncorhynchus gorbuscha. Next base: position 232,239 of record NW_025745797.1, on the reverse strand, counting down.
GGAGCATCAGGCAGCTCTGTGTATTCAGTAACGGTGGAGCATCAGGCAGCTCTGTGTATTCAGTACGGTGGAGCATCAGGCAGCTCTGTGTATTCAGTACGGTGGAGCATCAGGCAGCTCTGTGTATTCAGTAACATGGAGCATCAGGCAGCTCTGTGTATTCAGTACGGTGGAGCACCAGGCAGCTCTGTGTATTCAGTACGGTGGAGCACCAGGCAGCTCTGTGTATTCAGTACAGTGGAGCATCAGGCAGCTCTGTGTATTCAGTACGGTGGAGCATCAGGCAGCTCTGTGTATTCAGTAACGTGGAGCATCAGGCAGCTCTGTGTATTCAGTAACGTGGAGCATCAGGCAGCTCTGTGTATTCAGTAACGTGGAGCATCAGGCAGCTCTGTGTATTCAGTACGGTGGAGCATCAGGCAGCTGTGTGTATTCAGTACGGTAGAGCATCAGGCAGCTCTGTGTATTCAGTACGGTGGAGCATCAGGCAGCTGTGTGTATTCAGTACGGTAGAGCATCAGGCAGCTGTGTGTATTCAGTACGGTAGAGCATCAGGCAGCTGTGTGTATTCAGTACGGTAGAGCATCAGGCAGCTCTGTGTATTCAGTATGGTGGAGCATCACACATTCACTATCCCATATCCCCATGGGAGTCTAGTTCCACTCAGTCAGTACCGCTTCAGTCGTCAAGAGAAAGGCAGAGGAAACAGCCAGCCAGTCTCTCTCCTCCCAGTTTTTAAATAGCAATAAGGCACCTCCGCGTTGCGTCGTGCCTAAGAACAGCCCTTAGCCGCGGTGTATTGGCCATATACCACACCCCCTTGGGCCTTATTGCTTAAATAAATCACAGACTGACATGAATTAAAGCATGAACAGCTAACTATAGTGGTGACTCTTCCTTTTTGTCCAGCACCCTCCCCCCCGTTTTTAAATGTGTAAAACACTTCATCAGCAGGACTCACCTTAGTGGACGCTATGCTCTGAGGTGACCCGTCCTGAGAATGACCAGGGGGCCTGTCTTTGTCTGGAGAGGGAGAGAGAAAGAACACAACAGAGTCTGAGGGATGGAGGAGGGATTCATTCAGAACAACACCTCGAGCCAGTACAATGAAAAAGACCACTCAGTGTAGTGTGATCTTGGCGGTGTAGACCACACCGCCAAATCTACACCCGACACACCGCCAGACAGTCTCTACCCGACACACCGCCAGACAGTCTCCACCCGACACACCGCCAGACAGTCTCCACCCGACACACCGCCAGACAGTCTCCACCCGACACACCGCCAGACAGTCTCCACCCGACACACCGCCAGACAGTCTCCACCCGACACACCGCCAGACAGTCTCCACCCGACACACCGCCAGACAGTCTCCACCCGACACACCGCCAGACAGTCTCCACCCGACACACCGCCAGACAGTCTCCATCCGACACACCGCCAGACAGTCACCGCCAGACAGTCTCCACCGACACACCGCCAGACAGTCTCCACCCGACACACCGCCAGACAGTCTCCATCCGACACACCGCCAGACAGTCTCCATCCGACACACCAGTCTCCAGACAGTCTCCATCCGACACACCGCCAGACAGTCTCCATCCGACACACCGCCAGACAGTCTCCATCCGACACACCGCCAGACAGTCTCCATCCGACACACCGCCAGACAGTCTCCATCCGACACACCGCCAGACAGTCTCCATCCGACACACCGCCAGACAGTCTCCATCCGACACACCGCCAGACAGTCTCCATCCGACACACCCGCCAGACAGTCTCCATCCGACACACCGCCAGACAGTCTCCATCCGACACACCGCCAGACAGTCTCCATCCGACACACCGCCAGACAGTCTCCATCCGACAGTCTCCATCCGACACACAGTCTCCATCCGCCTGACAGTCTCCATCCGACACCCATCCGCCAGACAGTCTCCATCCGACACACCGCCAGACAGTCTCCATCCGACACACCGCCAGACAGTCTCCATCCGACACACCGCCAGACAGTCTCCATCCACCATTGCATTGGATCTTTGTCCAGCTCCTGTTATTATTTGGGATGTGTTTAAACCTCTGTAGTCCTCTCCAGCCAGGCGTGTCCCCTCCTCTGTACTGTGTTTAAACCTCTGTAGTCCTCTCCAGCCAGGCTTGTCTGTAGTCCTCTGTAGTCCTCTCCAGCCAGGCTTGTCCCCTCCTATCCCCTCTGTACTGTGTTTAAACCTCTGTAGTCCTCTCCAGCCAGGCTTGTCCCCTCCTATCCCCTCTGTACTGTGTTTAAACCTCTGTAGTCCTCTCCAGCCAGGCGTGTCCCCTCCTATCCCCTCTGCACTGTGTTTAAACCTCTGTAGTCCTCTCCAGCCAGGCGTGTCCCCTCCTATCCCCTCTGTACTGTGTTTAAACCTCTGTAGTCCTCTCCAGCCAGGCTTGTCCCCTCCTATCCCCTCTGCACTGTGTTTAAACCTCTGTAGTCCTCTCCAGCCAGGCGTGTCCCCTCCTATCCCCTCTGTACTGTGTTTAAACCTCTGTAGTCCTCTCCAGCCAGGCTTGTCCCCTCCTATCCCCTCTGTACTGTGTTTAAACCTCTGTAGTCCTCTCCAGCCAGGCTTGTCCCCTCCTATCCCCTCTGCTGTGTTTAAACTGAGTCAGATCCTGCACTGGATCCTGTGGATGGGTGCATAATAAGCCTGCATTAGGAGACACCCTGCAGGCGAGTCAGACTGAATTGCATGTCCTCATTCGTCTGTTGGCACTCTCCTCTTTCCGTCTCTCGCTCTCTCTGACCTGTGTTGCCAGAGGCTTGATGCCCAAGCAGCATCGATGCCCAGTGGGCACCACCGCAGGCGCCATGGTCAATTACCCATTAGGTCCATGTCTGTGTTTTTCAAACACCATGCTCAGACACTCCCAGGAGAAATTCAAATGAGGTGCTGGTTCCATGTTTAATGAAGAGGGCTCCTTCTCCCTGCACCACATACCATTATTCAGATAGACTGCTGAACTCAACTCTGATGGACGATACCTTCTGAATGACATCTCTAGTGGAGAGATGTGTGACTGTGTCAAATCCCTTGGCCGACTTTGTGGGTTGAACAGAATTCATTTCCATGTTATCAAAAACACTCCATAACTGAATGTGAAAGTGGGATTGAGAAAGACCAGAGAGAACCTGTGGGTGGAGGATATTAGTTTGGTCTTGCCCCTGGAAAAGGGTTGACAGAGCCAACATGGTGGCCAGTAACATCCATCTCCCACACTAACATGTCGACCCACACAGCAGTTATATCCATTAGAGAGAGTCGACACCCTACTCCTTCCTCCATGTCTCTACACACACAAGCTGACAGCGTTTTTATGATCCATAACAAAGTGGCAGAGAGAGCGTGAAGACGGCAGGCCAGCCGACCAATTAGCAACGCTCTCTCTCAGGTTACCTCAGCTGAAACAGACCCAGCAGTATAAGACAGAAACCCAGGTTACCTCAGCTGTAACAGACCCAGCAGAAACCTTCACGGAAACCTCCCTCAGGTTACCTCAGCTGAAACAGACCCAGCAGTATACAGACCTTCACGGAAACCTCTCTCTCAGGTTACCTCAGCTGAAACAGACCCAGCAGTATAAAGACCTTCAGAAACCTCTCACGGTTACCTCAGCTGAAACAGACCCAGCAGTATAAAGACCACAGAAACCTCTCTCAGGTTACCTCAGCTGAAACAGACCCAGCAGTATAAAGACCTTCACAGAAACCTCTCCCTCAGGTTACCTCAGCTGAAACAGACCCAGCAGTATAAAGACCTTCACGGAAACCTCTCCCTCAGGTTACCTCAGCTGAAACAGACCCAGCAGTATAAAGACCTTCACGGAAACCTCTCCCTCAGGTTACCTCAGTTGAAACAGACCCAACAGTATAAAGACCTTCAAACCCCAGCAGTCTCTCTCTCTCAGGTTACCTCAGCTGAAACAGACCCAGCAGTATAAAGACCTTCACAGAAACCTCTCTCTCAGGTTACCTCAGCTGAAACAGACCCAGCAGTATAAAGACCTTGAAACAGACCCAGGAAACCTCTCCCCTCAGGTTACCTCAGCTGAAACAGACCCAGCAGTATAAAGACCTTCACGGAAACCTCTCTCTCAGGTTACCTCAGCTGAAACAGACCCAGCAGTATAAAGACCTTCACGGAAACCTCTCCCTCAGGTTACCTCAGCTGAAACAGACCCAGCAGTATAAAGACCTTCATTACCTCAGCTGAAACAGACCCAGCAGTATAAAGACCTTCACGGAAACCTCTCCTCAGGTTACCTCAGCTGAAACAGACCCAGCAGTATAAAGACCTTCACCTCAGCTGAAACCTATAAAGACTCACAGAAACCTCTCCCTCAGGTTACCTCAGCTGAAACAGACCCAGCAGTATAAAGACCTTCACGGAAACCTCTCCCTCAGGTTACCTCAGCTGAAACAGACCCAGCAGTATAAAGACCTTCACGGAAACCTCTCCCTCAGGTTACCTCAGCTGAAACAGACCCAGCAGTATAAAGACCTTCACGGAAACCTCTCCCTCAGAAACCTCTCCTCAGGTTACCTCAGCTGAAACAGACCCAGCAGTATAAAGACCTTCACGGGTTAAACCTCTCCCTCAGGTTACCTCAGCTGAAACAGACCCAGCAGTATAAAGACCTTCACGGAAACCTCTCCCTCAGGTTACCTCAAAACAGACCCAGCAGTATAAAGACCTTCACGGAAACCTCAGGTTACCTCACCTCAGCTGAAACAGACCCAGCAGTATAAAGACCTACACAGAAACCTCTCCCTCAGGTTACCTCAGCTGAAACAGACCCAGCAGTATAAAGACCTACACAGAAACCTCTCCCTCAGCTGAAACAGACCCAGCAGTATAAAGACCTTCACAGAAACCTCTCCCTCAGGTTACCTCAGTTGAAAAAGACCCAGCAGTATAAATACTTTCACAGAAAACTTTTATTATGGGCGGAGCTGGACGTAGGGTGGGAACGTTGGTTCACTGTTAAACCTCATTCTATATCTCAATTCAACGTTGAGGTTCAACCTTTTGGGAGCTGGTGTTTGACCACGGAGCTAAAGAGCCATTTCTCCATACTTCGTCCTTGGTTAGATCGATAGTGTGTCATTACAAACACAGGACAGAAGTCTTCTGATGAAATAACAGTAATCCAGCATTGAGTCGGCAGACACATTTCTGTTCATGATATTAGCTACAATAATGGTTCATTCTCTACACTAAAACACTATAGTCTCTAGAACCCATCCTAGTTTCCTCTGTTCCCTGTACTTACCAGACATCCCACTCTGACAAAACTCCTCACACCCTGAGACCATGGAGAAGAGAACATGGACGTCACTAAGACTATAGTCACACAGGCTGCCAGCCGGCTGGGAACGGCTCCTGTCGACTAATGAGCTACTATAGACGATCATTATGGCTGTTAGAACCAATACACGGATGAGGAGGAGCAGAATCAACATGCTCAGCGGAAGAGACAATCACACCTATGACTGATTCACACTATAGGGGCGACCCGAACTGGACGCTGCTGGCTCCAGAATGTCCTTTCCAGCTCGGTTCAGCGACTAATGTGGATGTGAAACCGAGCCGGCCCAGTTGGACCCCAGATTGTGAATCAGGTAGCACCGTATGGAGTGTAAAGAGAGTTAGTCGCCCATGCTCCACACTGCATGCTACTATGGAGTCGTGGACTCCGAAAGCTGGGCCTGTAACACAGCACAGGGCACCACTGACCCGTGGGTACTTGTCCACGGGCCTGTTTGGGGAACAGACACCCACCCCAGGGCTGCTCAGCCACAGGGGTACCAGAGAGCGCTTCAGGATAGTCCACAACTAAAAGCACGCCATGACAAGATTAAACTACAGAGGCTGAGGATTCTCCCCTGGTTCCAATAATGTAGTAGGGTCAAAATGTCAATTCACAGGGCTATCATCTGTCTATTGGACAAGTTTAGCTGGAATCCCAGCTCTTCATAAGCTGCTGAACTAAATGCAACCCAAGAGGAACATGATTGGTAGGGAGTGAGTGGTGGGGGAGGTACTTACTTTTCTGCTGGGCGGGGTGGGGGAGACCCTTGGCTCTGTCAGGAGAGTAACTCTTGCTACTGACGGTGGAGCCGGACCGGCTGTGGGGGGAGGGGGGACGTCTGCTCTCAGGGGAGGCAAGGGGCCTTTCCTTCTGTGGGTGTGAGAGACAAGGGGGATTTAGATGCTCTTAGAGTGACATATAATCGGTACATTCAACTAAAGATGGTAAAGGGTCAAATAACAGAAGACAAGATAGAAGATACAGAGAGAGAGAGATCAGCATCTTCACATATCTAGAGTCTGAGTGGTACCGATGCATCAAGTCTGACACCAACAGGCTCCAGAACAGCTTCTATCCCCAAGCCATGACTGATACATAGCTAACTAAATGTCTACACAGACTGAGTTGACCCTTGAATTTTAATCTCTATACACACCCAGGGCCCAACACACACCCAGGGCCCAACACACACTGACACACCAACACTCCCCCAGGGCCCGAGACACTGACAGGGCCCTACACACACTGACACACCAACACTCTCCCAGGGCCCGAGACACTGACAGGGCCCTACACACACTGACACACCAACACTCTCCCAGGGCCTGACACACTGACAGGGCCCTACACACTGACAGGGCCCTACACACACTGACACACCAACACTCTCCCAGGGCCCGACACACTGACACACTCGCAGGGCCCTACACACACTAACACTCTCCCAGGGCCCGACACACTGACAGGGCCCTACACACTGACACACCAACACTCTCCCAGGGCCCGACACACTGACAGGGCCCTACACACTGACACACTGACAGGGCCCTACACACTGACAGGGCCCTACACACTGACACACCAACACTCTCCCAGGGCCCGACACACTGACAGGGCCCTACACACTGACACACCCGCAGGGCCCTACACACTGACAGGGCCCTACACACACCAACACTCTCCCAGGGCCCGACACACTGACAGGGCCCTACACACTGACACACTCACAGGGCCCTACACACGGACAAACTCACAGGGCCCTACACACGGACAAACTCACAGGTCCCTACACAATGACACACTCCTACACATATCTACCATATCTACCTCCATCACTCCAGTATCCCTGCTCATTGTAAATATGCTACTGGAACTGACCCTGTATATAGTAACCTTACCACTATACATATCTACCTAGTTAGTAATGGATAGTAGTAGTACCAGACAGATACATACCCTCTGTCTAGTTAGTAATGGATAGTAGTAGTAGTACCAGATACATACCCTCTGTCTAGTTCGTAATGGATAGTAGTAGTAGTACCAGATACATACCCTCTGTCTAGTTAGTAATGGATAGTAGTAGTACCAGACAGATACATACCTCTGTTTAGTTAGTAATGGATAGTAGTACCAGATACATACCCTCTGTCTAGTTCGTAATGGATAGTAGTAGTACCAGATACATACCCTCTGTCCAGGTTTAGGATGGCCTGCATCAGGGTGTCATCCCCCCCCTCTGGGACCACAGCAGACAGGGAGCGGGGTGCAGGGTACATCCCCTGAGCCCTGACGCTGGGGGGAGGGGGTACTGCACGGCCACTGCTTCTGGGTGGAAAGACAATCACACATCAAGGACCACATCTCATCAGCAGACTGAACACCACAGCTTTAATACTGGAGGTACTTGGCCATTAAAGGACTAAGGTAAACGAAGAGGTTTAAAAACAGTACATCAGTGGAAGCAGTGGACTATATCTTAACCAAAGGTCACCATCAAATGCATACTGGTATATAAAAAGGTAGGAGGGGAATGTCTTGGAGTCTTGGTCACTAGCCTTTATCTGCTGTTCGTCAAAGCTTTCCATCTGCACTGTGTCAGAGCAATTAGGCCTGACTTTAGAGGGACTGCTCAGCAAGACAGCTCATCAAGACAGCTCAGCAAAACCGCTCAGCAAGACTGCTCAGCAAGACTGCTCAGCAAGACTGCTCAACAAGACTGCTCAACAAGACAGCTCCAACTGTCATTTGACGGCAGTCACTGAGCACTAAGTATCCGGGAGTCCGACTCCACTCAGAGAAACCATTAACCTCCTCTGTTGATCTCCACCTTCTGCTACATCTGGGTTAAGAAGGGGGCCGTCCCTGGACACAAGACACTACTGTCAAGATGTTGAAGGGTTTATTTAGATAACTCCTCCCCTGGTCACGGTGGATCAGCACTGGAGCCTGTCGTGCTGCCAGGACAGACACGGACAGGAGGGGTGACCCCGTGGTCTCAGGGGTGAAGGTCAGAGACCGGTGAGACAGGCTCCTAGACAGGGAAGCACCGGGCCGAGGTAGATGGTGTACAGATGAGGTACCGTAGAGAGGACATACCACCACAGCAACAGAACACCACCCTGGTCACAATCTGAGCACCAAACATGAAGAATCTTCACATTTCCTCTCATGTCTGACATTGTAAAATGAGGAAAAAGTACTGCTACAGATTAGGACTGAAAGTCCACAAGAACATCACATCATGAATCAATGCTTCTTCCGAAATGAATTGGGACAGAAACCTAACCAACTACATATTTATCTAAATATCTTCAGGCTAAATGGTATTTCTAAGCGGTTTTAATGACTCTGTTAAAACTCTACCGTTGCTCTCTGTGCAAAGGCTAAGCCCTGGTAGTTTTATCTTCCTAAACACACATCTGTGTTAGCAGCAGTAAAACCAGGAACATTAATTTACCCTCCAGCCCTCTCTCTCCTCTCCTGTTGAGACTGTTGATCCTCTCTGGTTTGTTGCCCTCGCTGATGATGTGCCTCCTATACGACAGGCAGTAGAATGACCCAGCCAGGCAGGCCAAGGGGCAGGAGGGGGTATAAACAAATGAAAGGCACCTGGTCTCAGCGACCCCAGCCTGAACCTCATCTCCCCCGTCCTCCAACCAACCAACCAGCAGCTTGGAGTGACCGACCTCACAAAACTTTAATGACCCAGGGGATGCATGCCAAATGGCCCCCTATCCCCTACATACTGCACTGTGGGCTCTGGTTAAAAGGGGTGCACTACACAGGGGAATGGGTACCGTTTGGAACGCAGACAGGGTGTTGTTTGAAGGGTACCCTGACCTCGTCTGACCCCATCTGTGCTCAAAGGAAACGGCCACGTCTTTACTGCCGATATTACCCCTAAATATTAGCCTGCTACTTTCCCCTCCCTCTTCTGAACTGGAACTGTGACCCCTGGCTGTTTAACACTGGGCTCTAACTGACCCACGGGGTGAAATGAAAAGCCTAGGTGTTGAATTAGAGACGGTTGTTCAAGCAGAACATATTTTGTTATATTGCTGCTGTGTTGATTAAGGCAGTTGTTCTCACGCCCAAACCTGTGGTTACTGTATTCTATATATATATTGCTGCTGTGTTGATTAAGTAAGGCGGTTGCGCTCACACCCAAACCTGTGGTTACTGTATTCTATATATATATTGCTGCTGTGTTGATTAAGTAAGGCAGTTGTTCTCACACCCAAACCTGTGGTTACTGTATTCTATATATATATTGCTGCTGTGTTGATTAAGTAAGGCAGTTGTTCTCACACCCAAACCTGTGGTTACTGTATTCTATATATATATTGCTGCTGTGTTGATTAAGTAAGGCAGTTGCTCTCACGTGGTTACTGTATTCTATATATATATTGCAAACCTGTGGTTACTGTATTCTATATATATATTGCTGCTGTGTTGATTAAGTAAGGCAGTTGTTCTCACACCCAAACCTGTGGTTACTGTATTCTATATATATATTGCTGCTGTGTTGATTAAGTAAGGCAGTTGCTCTCACACCCAAACCTGTGGTTACTGTATTCTATATATATATATTGCTGCTGTGTTGATTAAGTAAGGCAGTTGTTCTCACACCCAAACCTGTGGTTACTGTATTCTATATATATTGCTGCGGTGTTGAGTAAGTAAGGCAGTTGCTCTCACACCCAAACCTGTGGTTACTGTATTCTATATATATTGCTGCTGTGTTGATTAAGTAAGGCAGTTGCTCTCACACCCAAACCTGTGGTTACTGTATTCTATATATATATTGCTGCGGTGTTGAGTAAGTAAGGCAGTTGCTCTCACACCCAAACCTGTGGTTACTGTATTCTATATTTATATATATGTGTTGATTGTGTTGTGTTGATGTGTTGTTGATTAAGTAAGGCAGTTGCTCTCACACTCAAACCTGTGGTTACTGTATTCTATATATATATTGCTGCGGTGTTGAGTAAGTAAGGCAGTTGCTCTCACACCCAAACCTGTGGTTACTGTATTCTATATTTATATATATGTGTTGATTGTGTTGTGTTGATGTGTTGTTGATTAAGTAAGGCAGTTGCTCTCACACTCAAACCTGTGGTTACTGTATTCTATATTTATATATATGTGTTGATTGTGTTGTGTTGATGTGTTGTTGATTAAGTAAGGCAGTTGCTCTCACACCCAAACCTGTGGTTACTGTATTCTATATTTATATATATGTGTTGATTGTGTTGTGTTGATGTGTTGTTGATTAAGTAAGGCAGTTGCTCTCACACTCAAACCTGGTTACTGTATTCTATATATATTGAAGTCTTTAAATCCTGTAGAATGCCTGAACGGATCTCAAAATGACTACCTAAAATGTACATTAGCAGTGATCACTAAAAGGAGAACTCAATCTAATGACTTTAGTCCTGGTGATTATAGTTCAGGTCAAGAGTACAACTGTATGAGAAATACAGTTGGAACATCAGTCAACTTCAGGTTGAATCAGACCAAGTAATCTCTCAGTCTCTTCATGCATCCTCACCTTTACACCGTCACGACAGGTAAATACGCCAAGACAAATAACAACGGCCAGACCTAACTAACCGGATTACAGGGGCCTCGGGCGTGCGACTATCATAACCTCTCAACATTAACTTGATTTATGGCAGTAATTACTTTCTCTATTATTTCACCTGAGGAACTGAAGAAGGTGAGAAGAAAGAACCTTGAACACCTGGCCCTTAAAATAACAGACGAGTTCTGCTGCTGCAGGTTCATCTCCTGACCCCGGGACAGTCACAGAACCCTGCTCTGTCACACTCTGGCCATCACCTTACTACGGCGTAGTGTACGGACTGCCTTACACAGTTGTGACAAGACCTATGTCCTGTTATGACTCCTGTCATAGTGATGGTGCTGTCCGGAGGGTGACTCAGTAGACGCCATTGTTAACCCTGTATCTTCCTTCACCTCTATCATGTCAGGTTACACCAGACAGACAGACAGGGTTTTAAAGACTAGTATGTGACCTCGGGCTGCCACAAGGAATGGTACGCTCATCGCTGTGCAGACCAGGGTTCAAATACCACTTGAAATCTTTTCAGTTTTTGCTCGAGTCTGCCTGGAGTGTCAGATGGGCGGGGTTTTCTGATTTGGGACTATTTTATGGAGCCATTCAGCCAGGCAAAGCTGAATCAAGCCCATATAAAATATTTGAAAGTAATTCAAGTACCATTTGAACCCAGGTGTGGCGTGGTGTGAAAGCAGAGCGGCCGCAGTCGACCCTGAGGTGTTTGTGTGTTTCTCTCCCAGTCCCAGGAGAGAGCTATGTGAGCAGAGAGGTGGACGGGGCCCGATATGGGCCAGACCTGATGCGTATGTGATTATTCTCTGGTACTATATAAATATTTCACACAGAATGAGACACACAGATATGCAAATCATTAAAAACATGACATGGGCTTCAGTCAACAGGGCTGATTGGGGAGGCTGTGTCAAAAAGATGGGTTGTCATGGTAAACAAATGGTGCAACAATGCCATCTTCTGGTCACTTAGATAATGACAGTGCATCATTTTTTTCCTGTGGGGGGGGGGGTTCAGGAGAGCTACTTGTAGTGAAACAGAACGGTGATCAGTTTGGTTTAACAAGGTTAGACTGCTTGAACATTCAACTCCAATTCTCCTGATGAAAGTTTCAAAATAAATATCCAGGAGTGTGTGAGAGAGTTGTGCCTACCTGAACTCCATCTGGCGTGTTGTATGGGGGTCCTCTCTAGGAGGTGGTCTAGAAGGGTAGGGGTACGGCTCCTCCGGCTAGAACACAGACAATTACTTTTATTGTTTCAGTACTGGACAACATATCTACAGGTGTCCCATCCTGAGAAACACTGTGATGCTACTGTTGATTAGACAGTACTGGACAACATATCTACAGGTGTCCCATCCTGAGAAACACTGTGATGCTGCTGTTGATTAGACAGTACTGGACAACATATCTACAGGTGTCCCATCCTGAGAAACACTGTGATGCTGCTGTTGATTAGACAGTACTGGACAACATATCTACAGGTGTCCCATCCTGAGAAACACTGTGATTACTGCTGTTGATTAGACAGTACTGGACAACATATCTACAGGTGTCCCATCCTGAGAAACACTGATACTGCTGTTGATTAGACAGTACTGGACAACATATCTACAGGTGTCCCATCCTGAGAAACACTGATGCTGCTGTTGATTAGACAGTACTGGACAACATATCTACAGGTGTCCCATCCTGAGAAACACTGATACTGCTGTTGATTAGACAGTACTGGACAACATATCTACAGGTGTCCCATCCTGAGAAACACTGTGATGCTGCTGTTGATTAGACAGTACTGGACAACATATCTACAGGTGTCCCATCCTGAGAAATTTGATTTGATTTCTTTCATCACATTCCCAGTGGGTCAGAAGTTTACATACACTCAATTAGTATTTGGTAGCATTGCATTTAAATGGTTTAACTTGGGTCAAACGTTTCGGGTAGCCTTCCACAAGCTTCCCACAATGAGTTGGGTCAATTTTGGCCAATTCCTCCTGACAGAGCTGGTGTAACTGAGTCGGGTTTGTAGGCCTCCTTTCTCGCACACACTTTTTCAGTTCTGCCCACAAATTTCCGATATGGTTGAGGTCAGGGCTTTGTGATGGCCACTCCAATACCTTGACTTTGTTGTCTTTAAGCCATTTTGCCACTACATTGGAAGTATGCTTGGGGTCCTTGTCCATTTGGAAGACCCATGTGCGACAAAGCTTTAAATTCCTGACTGATGTCTTGAGATGTTGCTTCAATATATCCAAATAATTTCCCTGCCTCATGATGCCATCTATTTTGTGAAGTGCACCAGTCCCTCCTGCAGCAAAGCACCACCACAACATGATGCTGCCACCCCCGTTCTTCACGGTTGGGATGGTGTTCTTCAGCTTCCCACCTTTTCCTCCAAACATAACGATGGTCATTATGGTCAAACAGTTATAATTTTTGGTTCATCAGACCAGAGGACATTTCTCCAAAAACTATGATCTTTGTCCCCATGTGCAGTTCTAAACCGTAGTCTGGCTCTTTTAATGGTGGTTTTGGAGCAGTGGATTTTTCCTTGCTGAGCAGCCGCTCAGGTTATGTTGATATAGGACTCGTTTTACTGTGAATATAGATACTTCTGTACCCGTTTCCTCCAGCATCTTCACAAGGTCCTTTGCTGTTGTTCTGGGATTAATTTGCAATTTTCACACCAAAGTACATTCATCTCTAGGAGACAGAACGCGTCTCCTCCCTGAGCGGTATGATGGCTGCGTGGTCCCATGGTGTTTATACTTGTGTACTATTGTTTGTACAGATGAACGTGGTACCTTCAGGCGTTTGGAAATTGCTCCCAAGGATGAACCAGACTTGTGGAGGTCTACAATTTTTTTACTGAGGTCTTGGCTGATTTCTTTTGATTTTCCCAAGATGTCAAGCAAAGAGGCACTGAGTTTGAAGGAAGGCCTTGAAATACATCCACAGGTTTACCTCCAATTGACTCAAATGATGTCAATTAGCCTATCAGAAGCTTCTAAAGCCATGACATCATTTTCTGGAATTGTCCAGTCAACTTAATGTATGTAAACTTCTGACCCACTGGAATTGTGACACAGTGAATTATCGGTCTGTAAACAATTCTTGGAAAATGTACTTGTGTCATTCAAAGTAGATGCCCTAACCGACTTGCCAAAACTATAGTTCGTTAACAAGAAATGTGTGGAGTGGTTGAAAAACGAGTTATAATGCCTCCAACCTAAGTGGATGTAAACTTCTGACTTCAACTTTATCTACAGGTGTCCTATCCTGAGAAACACACAATCATGCTGCTGTTGATTAGACAGTATTTTCTAAAATATTATATTCCAATCCTCTGTATTTGGTATTTTATTAGGATCCCCATTAACTGTTGCAAAAGCAGCAGCTACTCTTCCTGGCGCCCACAGCTACTCTTCCTGGCGTCCACAGCTACTCTTCCTGGGGCCCACAGCTACTCCTTCCTTCCTGGGGCCCACAGCTACTCTTCCTGGGGCCCACAGCTACTCTTCCTGGGGCCCACAGCTACTCTTCCTGGGGCCCACAGCTACTCTTCCTGGGGCCCACAGCTACTCTTCCTGGGGCCCACAGCTACTCTTCCTGGGGCCCACAGCTACTCTTCCTGGGGCCCACAGCTACTCTTCCTGGGGCCCACAGCTACTCTTCCTGGGGCCCACAGCTCCACAGCTACTCTTCCTGGGGCCCTTCCTGGGGCCCACAGCTACTCTTCCTGGGGCCCACAGCTACTCTTACTGGCATCCATGCACCAATGAAAGTGATTGACAGAGCATCTTCTACTCAACATGTAATTCTTTATCTGAACACCAAGTGGCGTCAGAGGTTGAAATAAACTCCTCATACAGTTGGCTGTGTATATAATGGATTTCTAGCTGTACTATAATCATATACCCTATAACTTCAGCATTGACTGTACTATGAGCTAAATTCAGTACTTAAATCAAATGCATTTATACAGCCGTTTTTACATCAGCAGATATCACAAAGTGCTTCTCCAGAAACCCTGCCTAAAACCCCAAAGAGCAAGCAATGTAGATGTAGAAGCACTTCCATTGTGGTGTTCACATTTTACCGTTGGAGAAATATTTCTGGCAGTTTCTCAAATCATACTAATGCAATCGATCGATACGCAGGTTTTTCTACACCTGAATCGCTTGCTGTTTGGGGTTTTAGGCTGGGTTTCTGTACAGCACTTTGAGATATCAGCTGATGTAAGAAGGACTTTATAAATACATTTGATAAGAAAACTCATTCTTTTGTGCTTGTGAACCCAGCATGTACAGTAGATCGATGGTCAAATATTATGCTTCCTTGGCATGAAGCTTAAATTGTGCGTGTACAATAATGGTTTATTCATTGTCTGAGCCACTTACTCTCCGGGAAGGTGGGATACCTCTGCGCTCATTAGGAAAATGAAGGCTGTCGCCATGGTAGCCTCTTTGATCCTCGCCATGGTAACCTCGAGGGCCTCCATTTGGATAAAAGCGAGGCCCGTCATACTCAAACCCTCGATTGTACTCCTCGTCTGGCCTTCCGAAACCAGCCGGCCTCCTCTCTACAGGCCCTGCTACAGCTGATCTGGGATATGGGGCCTACAATGAATTACATTTCGATGTGAAAGAAGAGAAAGAGAAACAAGATTAGGGTTATGTCTTCTAGAAAGCTATTTGTTATGTCCTCTAGAAAGCTATTTACTATTTTTATTTCTAGATGAAAAGGTTTATTTTAGAAAAAATGATGTATTGTAATTCTCAGTGAATCATAGAATTTATGTAATTTTCAGGATGGAAAGAAGACACAGTTGTTCTGTGGAGCTCAGGAACGCTCAACTCTTTCCTCTTATATCAAGAGGTTGACCGATTAATTAGGGACGATTTCAAGTTGTCATAACAATTGGTAATCTGCCTTTTTGGATGCCGATTATGGCCGATTATAATGTAATCCATGAGTAAACTGCGTGACAGGCTGACCACCTGTTACACGAGTGCAGCGTCAAAAGGACCTTGTGGCTGCAATGAGCCAAGGTAAGTTGCTAGCTAGCATTAAACTTATCTTATAAAAAACAATCAATCTTTACATAATCACTAGTTAACTACAGATGGTTGATGATATTACTGGTTAACCAGCATGTCATGCGATGCATATAAATAATCACTAGTTAACTACAGATGGGTGATGATATTACCAGGTTAACCAGCATGTCATGCAATGCATATAAATAATCACTAGTTAACTACAGATGGGTGATGATATTACCAGGTTAACCAGCATGTCATGCGATGCATATAAATAATCACTAGTTAACTACAGATGGTTGATGATATTACTGGTTAACCAGCATGTCATGCGATGCATATAAATAATCACTAGTTAACTACAGATGGTTGATGATATTACTGGTTAACCAGCATGTCATGCGATGCATATAAATAATCACTAGTTAACTACAGATGGTTGATGATATTACCAGGTTAACCAGCATGTCATGCGATGCATATAAATAATCACTAGTTAACTACAGATGGTTGATGATATTACTGGTTAACCAGCATGTCATGCGATGCATATAAATAATCACTAGTTAACTACAGATGGGTGATGATATTACCAGGTTAACCAGCATGTCATGCGATGCATATAAATAATCACTAGTTAACTACAGATGGGTGATGATATTACCAGGTTAACCAGCATGTCATGCGATGCATATAAATAATCACTAGTTAACTACAGATGGTTGATGATATTACTGGTTAACCAGCATGTCATGCGATGCATATAAATAATCACTAGTTAACTACAGATGGGTGATGATATTACTGGTTAACCAGCATGTCATGCGATGCATATAAATAATCACTAGTTAACTACAGATGGGTGATGATATTACCAGGTTAACCAGCATGTCATGCGATGCATATAAATAATCACTAGTTAACTACAGATGGATGATGATATTACTGGTTAACCAGCATGTCATGTGCATATAAATAATCACTAGTTAACTACAGATGGATGATGATATTACTGGTTAATTGCATGTCATGCGATGCATATAAATAATCCAGCATGTCATGCCAGGTTAACCAGCATGTCATGCATATAAATAATCACTAGTTAACTACAGATGGGTGATGATATTACCAGGTTAACCAGCATGTCATGCGATGCATATAAATAATGTGGTGCCTGTTAATTTATCATTAATCAGAGCCTACTTCAACTTTGCAAATGGGATGATTTAACAAAAGCACATTAGCGAAAAATAATCACATTCATTGAACAAATGTCCCTAACCATAAAATAATCACTTTCTAAACTCAAACACAGCATGTCAAGTATATATTTAGTTTAAATAAATGGGTGATGTTAACAGGCAATATTAATCTAGGAAATTGTGTGATTCTATTGTTTTCAGGTTAAGCAGCATGTCATGGTTTATGCAACAGTTTGGGCCGCCTGGCTCGTTGCGAACTGTGCATATAAATAATGTGGTGCCTGTTAATTTATCATTGAATCAGAGCCTACTTCAACTTTGCAAACGGGGATGATTTAACAAAAGCACATTCGCAAATGTCCCTAACCATAAACATCAATGCCTTTCTTAAACTCAATACACAGAAGTATATATATTTTTAAACCTGCATATTTAGTTATAATAAATGTATGCTAGATTGGAAATATTAACTAGGGCTGTCACTTCTCTTTTTTAAGTGTAAGCAGAGTTGGGTTTATGCAGCAGTTTGACCGCCTGGCTAGGCAGCAACTGTGCTTCTTCCTAACAAAAACTAATTAAATTAGCCTGAATTTTATTATAATTAAGTCTAACATTGAAGGTTGTGCAATGTAACAGCAATGTTTAGACTTAGGGATGCCACCAGTGGGTCTTCCAAATGGACGTAATTCTGTGTTTATTAAAGAATAAACGATTTGTTTTAAATGATCAGTTTCTGGATTGGATCATATTATTGACCTAAGGCTCGTATTCTGTGTGTTTATTATAATTAAGTCTATGATTTGATATTTGATAGAACAGTCTGACTGAGCGGAGGTAGGCAGCAGCTGGCTCGTATTCTGTGTTTATTATAATTAAGTCTATGATTTGATATTTGATAGAACAGTCTGACTGAGCGGAGGTAGGCAGCAGCTGGCTCGTATTCTGTGTGTTTATTATAATTAAGTCTATGATTTGATATTTGAACAGTCTGACTGAGCGGAGGTAGGCAGCAGCTGGCTCGTATTCTGTGTGTTTATTATAATTAAGTCTATGATTTGATATAACAGTCTGACTGAGAGGAGGTAGGCAGCAGCTGGCTCATATTCTGTGTGTTTATTATAATTAAGTCTATGATTTGATATTTGATAGAACAGTCTGACTGAGAGGAGGTAGGCAGGAGCTGGCTCGTATTCTGTGTGTTTATTATAATTAAGTCTATGATTTGATATAACAGTCTGACTGAGAGGAGGTAGGCAGCAGCAGGCTCGTAAGCATTCATTCAAACAACACTTTCCTGCATTTGCGAGCAGCTGTTAACAATGCTTAAAGTGCAGCGCTGTTTATGACTTCAAGCCTATCAACTCTCAAGATTAGGCTGGTAATACTAAAGTGCCTATAAGAACATCCAATAGTCAAAGGTATATGAAATACAAATGGTATAGAGAGAAGTAGTCATCATTCCTATAATAACTACAACCTAAAACTTCTTAACTGGGAATATTGAACCAACAGCTTTCATATGTTCTCATGTTCTGAGCAAGGAACTCAAACGTTAGCTTTTTTACATGGCACATATTGCAACTTTCTTCTCCAACACTTTGTTTTTGCATTATTTAAACCAAATCGAACATGTTTCATTAGAGACTAAATAGATTTGATGCGTTATATTAAGCTCAAACAAAAGGGTTCATTGTTCATTCAGTACTGTTGCAATTGTCAATATTACAAATACATATAAAAATCGGCCGATTAATCGGTCAGCTTTTTTTTGCGGGTCCACCAATAAATCGGCATCGGCCTTGAAAAATGATAATGGTTGACCTCTAATATCAAGGCGGAGTTGAGTATTGATAACTAAGTCACATGATTTGCTAGCAACGACATTGAGTCCCCATCAGTTGATACTTGAACAAATGTTCATTCTGAAAACGCTGGACAACTGCAGGTGCTGAAGTGCATACGGTTAATAACAGCTTTTATGTAATACAACCACCGACTTCTTCCTCATTTGCGCCAATTGAATCTCAGCTGATTAGTACGTCAAGGCCACTAGAACTAGAATTTCAGCACCTCACAGAAGGAACGGTAAGTGTTTTCAGAAATATTCACAAGTATCGAATGACGGCGAGACCATGTTGTTGCTAGCAGATCATGCGACCAGTTATCAATTCTCACCTCCGCCTCTATACAAGAGAACGGAGTTGAGCGTTCCTCAGCTAAGTTCTGTTAAGTATTATAATGGAAAGTAAATTAGTACAATTCTAAATATATAAACCAAACAACATTTTCCACAGGCAGAAACTCTCACCGGTCTGTCTGGTAGGAAGCGTTCATCGTAGACATCCCTCATGTTTCTGTCTCTCCTGTAGGCCACTGTAAAGTAGACAGCAGGGGAGGTTTAGGGTGGGTATCATTTGTGGAACGTTCCAACAGGAATCTGTTCCAAAAACGTTGTAAAGTACAAGGATGCCAACAAACAACGTATACAAAGTATCATGATCAATTCACCTGGCTAACTAGCTGCCGAAAAAGCATCAACTCACCACGTAGCTTATTCTTAATGTTTGTCCATAGGCTACCAGAGTGAGGACAGACATTTTTCAGAACAAACGTGGTGAGTGAAAAACGTAATGAAATAGCCCGCCCCCTACCCGGCATCTTATTCTGCCACTATACAACTTTGTATGCGTTGTTTGTTGGCAACCTTGTTATTTACTATGTTTTTGGAACAGATTCCTGTTGGAACGTTCCACAAATTATACCCACCCGGAGTTTTACACAGTTAATGACAATCAAAGTTGTGGTAGGTGTTCATGAATATGCCTACATGTGGACCTGGTGGAATTGTTTAGTATGCAGAACTGGAAACCTTTTTTGGGAGGAAAGCAAGATATTTTCCACTTACTTGTTTTGTCTGGACAAGTCTATGTGGTAGTATTGGGAGTTGGTAATGCCAATAGAAACAGTCAATACTAACTGGGGAAAAGAGAAGATGTTACGTATTAGTTTGACAATACTGCATGGTGTGCACATTAGCTATTAACAATGTAGGTTAGGAAATCCCAAGCATAGAGATATGTCAAATCAGTATGTGTGATAGTAAGGAATCTACTGTAGCTAATAGCTAGCTCTGATTCAGAAGTACTGGCAGGATGTTAGCGCGCGTTCCTCTGAGGCTCAGCCATAATCTTTGGTTCAGCGTTAGAAAACCGCACTAACTCCTAGCTAACTACTACTACTCCTCCTCCTCTTCTTTCAAGCAAACCTTCAACCACTGAGATTAGTGATATGAAGACACCTATTTCTACTGGCTTGCTAATTAGCTACCTATTTAGCACATAACGTTCTAGTATATATTTCGCAGGTTGTGTAGATTTAACTGCTAGCTACGTTTGCTTACGTTAGCTAGCTACATGCTCAAGCTAGTCCACAGTCCATGCTGAGTTAATTCGCTCAAAACGAAATCGGTATTTAGAACAAATACACATTTACTAACACAAACATTTAGACACGCTATAAACAATACGCACGTTGGAGAAAATAAAGTCGTCTTCACAAAAGATATGAAAACAAGCTCATCATAGCCTACTTTTCACCTTCTTCCGGTTGGCGCATGGACACACTGAATTTGGATTGGACAAAAAGTCTGTCACGTGAAACGTCATATTCCTGTGACGACGATCAGTTCTCGTTTGTTTTTGGCAGTGAGATAGCAAACACATATTACTGAGATTGAATAACTAATAGAAAGCAACATATTTTCCAATGTTTTTGCCCACACTACTCAATAACTATAAGTCACCAATGTTGTCTCTTTAGGTAAGTGATTTATTCGATTCCTTGAATGTGTATTTCCAGGTAATATACATCGGATTCGATCTAGCATCACGGCTAGCTTGCAAATCGCTCAATGAAATAGATAACTAACTAGCTTCAATCTGAATATTCATCACCATTAATCTGTTTTCAGTGACTGTCTCACTCTGATGGTGAAGTCAAGATGAGTGGTGGTTTGGCTCCCAGTAGAAGCACAGTCTATGTGTCCAACCTGCCCTTCTCTCTAACCAACAGTGATCTACACAAGGTAAAACCATTTTTTTGTACCTTTATTTAACTAGTCTGTTAAGAACAAATTCTTATTTTCAATGACAGCCTAGGAACAGTGGGTTAACTAATGCTAGGGGGCAGAACGACAGATTTTTACCTTGTCAGCTCGGGGATTCGAGCTTGCAACCTTTCGGTTACAGGTCCAACACTCTAACCACAAGGCTACCTGCTGTAATATCTTCATATATAGAGTAATGGAATAGAACTACTTAACCCCTCCCTACCACTATTTCACAAGTTCGTGATCCTGCTGTTTATGCCATTTGGAAAAATGACCTCAAATAATGTCTTGGATCTTGTCATTTCAGCTTTTCACCAAATATGGAAAAGTTGTGAAGTAAGTTACTGGTATCAAAATAATGAGCTATACAAAGCTCAAATACAAACCAAAAAATGGTCACATGCTTCGTAAACTAACAGTGAACTTCCCAGTTACGGGTCTGTTTCCAATAATGCAGAGTTAAAGATAAAGATTTTTTTTTAAATAGTGACACGATTAATAAATACACAGTGAATAACTAAAAATCTATAGCAAAATCTACAGCTATGTTGGTGTTGTGGTGATCAGAGAAGATAATGATGGTCTCATGCTTTCAGGGTGACAATAGTCAAAGATAAAGAAACACGCAAAAGTAAAGGTGTGGCTTTTGTGCTCTTCCTGGACAAAGAGTCTGCACAGAGCTGCTTTAGATCACTCAACAATAAACAGGTGGGCATTTTTCCTCTCCCTGTTTTCATAAAAAGTTACATATCTGATGTGTTGTTTTTGTGTTAAAGTCCCCATCTTTTCGCCCGCAGTTGTTTGGAAGAACAGTGAAAGCGAGCATTGCAATCGACAACGGGCGAGCAACTGAATTTATCAGGAGGCGAAACTACACAGACAAGTCCAAATGTTATGAATGTGGGGTGAGTTGATACTCTCTACCCAGATAAGCCATCTCCATTTCCCCCTTCATCCATCCGGAATGTGTAGCCGGATGTTCGTGCTATTTATACAATATTTCTGTCCTTTTCACGTCATAGGATACAGGGCACTTAAGCTATGCATGCCCCAAAAACTTACTTGGTGAACGAGAACCCCCGAAGAAGAAAGAAAAGAAGAAGAAGAAAAAGGTTGAAGAGCCTGATGAAGTGTAAGTATCTTATCAGGACATTGATGCCCCTCTCCCGTGTTTGCAAACGGCTATGATCGTGTTCAACAGCAGTGTGTCCTTGATATTAACAGTAACTGTTCTATTTCAGATTAACTTTAGTTCAGAGATTCTTTGTTTGATTGCGGTGTCATATTTGTCATTGTTTGTGAAGTCCTCTGTGTGTGTTTTGTTTCTATGACTTTTCTACTTTTTCCTCTGTCGTTTACAGAGAAGAGGAGGAAAGTGAGGAAGAGGGAGAGGACCCTGCTCTTGACAGCTTAAGTCAAGCCATAGCATTCCAGGTAAGTGCACAAATGTACTTCAAGGGGGAAGTTAGTAGGCGATTGTATTACTTGAAACCCTCTATTTACTTGGTATTTGTCCATATCTGATCCCTCTTTTAAAATCACACATGGGATCATGTGTTCCACAGCAAGCACGACTTGAGGAGGAGCAGCATAGGCGACAGCAGACGGCCTTTGTGGCTGAGGAGGCCGGTCAGGAGGCTTCCACATCAGACGACTCCAAGAAACCCAGGATCAAAAAGAGTGTCTACTTCAGTGACGAGGAAGAACTGAGCGACTGAGGGGATTTCACAGATATAATTCAGACTCTTGAGTAGCAAATATTTGAAAATGAACGGGGGACATTCTGTTTGTCAAGATCTGCAAGGGCATCATCCACCCGAGAAGAGATGTGTTTGATGAAAAGGGTTACAGTGTACCATTGTTTAGTTGAAGTCCACAACTGTTTCTGTATCAGTATTTGTTCTGATCCATAGTGTCCTTTTTATAATGAGGACTCAGCCACTGTTCTTCGCAGGCATTGGGACAATGTGATTGGAGATTAACTGTGTTTCTGCGGTTTTCTTTTCATCAGCTGTGTAAATACACCATAGTTGTTTTACTGTCTTTTTTCACCCTTCCTATGTATGTCAATATTAGGGGAAATAGAACTATTCGGTTTCAAGATAGCCTTCCCCATCTTATGCTCAATTTATTTGAAAAGGGTATTGAAACATCTGAAAGTGTAGAACACCACCGATGGCATGTGGTCTTTCACAATAATGCACCACACTTTTGCTGATAAATAGGAATAAAGAACATTCAAGTCATGAACATTCCTTCCTGTATTTCAGTATTGATCACAACTCCCCATCCACCAGCTGCTAACCAGAGGCAAGGTGTAGTAAGGTGTGTGTACTGTAGTGTTGCCCTAACGTGTCCACCGGGCTTCTCACCATATTCCATGTACTCGAGCAAGGCAACATTCCTTCCTGTATTTCAATATTAATCTTCCATTCTGTGGGGGCTACTCTTCCCCTCTACAGTAAGGTGGATGTTGTCCTGATGAGTGCAGTGTGCACCTCTCAAATACCACGTGTTCCCTATCAGAGAGCAAGAGCTCCATGTGACGGAGTGTCCTGACAGGAAGCCAGGCGGTACAGGCTGCAACTCTCAGCCCTGGCACATTCTGATTTATACCTGCAAGGCCACGTCAAGAGCTCCCTTTTAAAGCAATGAGATGGGATGGGAGGAGAGCCACTGAAATTACGTTATAAAGATTTATGGTTTACAAATGTTTGGCAACTAAATACAAGGTGAAATACATAATTCCCTTTTCAGTTCTGTCATTCATTTTTCTAACCCCAGTTATTAACTATGTATATAATCTGTAGCCTCTCCATCACATTAGGAAACATGAATAGGGCTTAACATTCAACTATGCAATAATGTTAATGTCATTTGCACTATGTCTGTCTATTGCGTTAAATGTCAGATCATCAAATCTAAAGGATGGAATCTCATTTTCTCCACCGCCGCAATAATGATTGGAAATACACCCGTCGACGACATTGAACAATCTCACGAAGTTTATGATAAAATGTCAAATGACACCTCATTAGACCCTAATCATGCATAATTACTGTGACATTAGCGTATGTGTTACAAAGACGAGTGTTATTACAAATGTATTCATTCGAATCAGGAATGTCTGTTCCTGTCTGCGCTATATCCTCAGGAAATGGCTTCAAATGTGATTGGACAAACCGCGTCATGTGACCATCCTCCAACTGGAGTTTCCACGACAGCTGGGAGCCGTGCGATACCTCCTCGCGTATTGCTTTCTTATAGAATACGTAGGGACTGTCCTTATTTCAACATCCGCAAACAAACTTTTGGCGGCATGGGAGACAAGAAGAGTCCAACCAGGTAATGTCTGACTCATTCATTGCGTTAATGACATTGATGCTTGGAAGTGGACACCATGACACATAATTGAAACAATCCTCTGTGTGTGTGTGTGTGTGTGTGTGTCTCTCTCTCTCTCTCTCTCTCTGTGTGTGTGTGTGTGTGTGTATGTATGTGTGTGTGTGTGTGTGTGGGTGGTAGCCGCGGTGTAGCAACCATGGCGGACTGTCTGTTTTATTGCAGTGTCAAATCATAGCGCGAGCTCGTAAAACAGAACAATTTCGGAACACTGAATGGATCATCTTCCCAGATGTTTGACAACGCGAGCATATAGCCTACACATGATGCACACGCAGCACCCTGAACTGGGGATGTGAAACTGATGTGCTTTATGTCCTTTTTTGTTTTGTTCGAAGGCCGAAGCGTCAACCAAAAGCCTTCGGCGGAAGAGGGAAATTGGGACTGTAGCGTTTGCACATACAAGAACACCGCGGAGGCTTTCAAGTGCATGATGTGCGATGTAAGGAAAGGGACGTCAACACGGTACGTGGATACGATTCATTTTGCTCGATGATAAATGCTATTATGTTCGTGCAAATGGATAGTCTACACGCGTATTTGTAAGTATTGTTGTATCAGGTTGTGTCCATTAATTTTAGTTTATGAAATGATGCATGTAAACATGAGAAATCTGGATGTATTTTATGCTGCACAGTGTGTGCAGTGTGCGATTGTCTAGTAACCTCATTTGTATTGTGTTCCATGGAACAGCATGGATGCTGATTATGAAATGGAGTGCATCTAAGAACACGGGGAGTATCCTTAAAAAACATGGTAATCACTATAATCTATTGTAGTTAGAAAAACAACCTCTATTTGTACGCATGGTCAAGCACAATGCAAAAACATGTTTTAAATTAATTTGGCCTAGTTGATACTAACTCTATGTAGGCCAATTCCGAGGACAATCAGCAATAATAAGTGTACGTCTTTATCTACAATAGAGAGGTGAAGTGACATGAGCAGCTATTATGCAATCATTATAGAGTAGTTACCAGGTCTCTCCTGAAAGAGATGCTATCTCAATGAGACTACCTGAATAAATAAAGATGAAATAAATACAGATCATGTCACAGTAGGTCCCCTGAAACTAGGCTACCCTTGCCTTGAAACTAATCATGAGAAATGCTCTGTAATCACGTGTCATCGTTGTTTGAAGAAGGATGTGCAGCCAGGTCCGATGTGTTAATTGTAAAAAAAAGGTTACAGGTAGTTCTAGTTGCACTCTGATTCATAGATTCCTTTGAAAACTTGAACTGCAACTTTCCTTCCAGACTAGAAAGGCATAGCATGGTGGTGTCCCAAATGGCACCCTATTCCCTATGTAGTGCACTACTTTATCTCACTTATCTCCTTCACTAGCTTTAAGCACCAGCTGTCAGAGCAGCTCACAGATCACTGCACCTGTACATAGCCCATCTATAAATAGCCCAAACAACTACCTCTTCCCCTACTGTATTTATTTATTTTTCTCTTTTGCACCCCAGTATTTCTACTTTGCACACTCATCTACTGTCAAATCTACCATTCCAGTGTTTTACTTGCTATATTGTATTTACTTTGCCACCATGGCCTTTTTTTGCCTTTACCTCCCTTATCTCAACTCATTTGCTCACATTGTATATAGACTTGTTTCTACTGTATTATTGACTGTATGTTTGTTTTACTCCATGTGTAACTCTGTGTTGTTGTTTGTATCGAACTGCTTTGCTTTATCTTGGCCAGGTCGCAATTGTAAATGAGAACTTGTTCTCAACTTGCCTACCTGGTTAAATAAAGGTGAAATAAAAAATGTAAAAAGTATGTTCACAGCCATGGGGATTGGAATAACAAGGATGGAATATCTCAGGTTTTGTGTCTGTCATGTTATAATGATGAAACCCATGAGAGTGTAATGTGTGGGTGTCCCAAATGGCACCCTATTCCATGTTGTGCACTACATTTTCAGAGATTTTTGTAGTTCGTTCCAGTCATTGGCAGCAGAGAACTGGAAGGAGAGGCGGCCAAACGAGGAATTGGCTTTGGGGGTGACAAGTGAGATATACCTGCTGGTGTAACGGATGTTAAACGGCTAGCTTAGTTAGCGGTGCGCGCTAAATAGCGGTTCAATCGGTTACGTCACCTGCTCTGAGACTTTGAAGTAGTGTTTCCCCTTGCTCTGCAAGGGCTGCGGCTTTTGTGGAGCGATGGGTAACGATGCTTCGAGGGTGACTGTTGTTGATGTGTGCAGAGGGTCCCTGGTTCGCGCCCGGGTATGTGCGAGGGACATTTTAAAGTTATACTGTTACACTGGAACGTGTGCTACGGGTGGGTGCAGCTATGGTGACCAGCAAGCAGAGATAAGGCAGGACTTTACCTAGCAGAGAGTTGTAGATGACCTGGAGCCAGTGGGTTTAGCAACGAGTATGAAGCGAGGGCCAGCCAACGAGCATATAGGTCGCAGTGGTGGGTAATATATGGGGCTTTGGTGACATAACGGATGGCACTGTGATAGACTGCATCCAATTTGTTGAGTAGGGTGTTGGAGGCTATTTTGTAAATGACATTGCCAAAGTCTTAGATAAGAGACGTAGATGGTCATGAACAGAAGCTAGTTGATATGCTTACATCCTGTCTGGGGTTAAAATGACCTTAACACCTCATCTGAGTGGAGGGAGAGAGAGAACATTAGTCTTCTAGAGCAGCACACACACACACTGCACACACACACTGCAGACACACACAAACTGCAGACACACACACACACACACACACACACACACACACACACACACACACACACACACACACACACACACACACACACACACACACACACACACACACACACACACACACACACACACACACACACACACACACACACACACACACACACACACTGCAGACACTCACACTGGGGTGGCAGGTAGCTTAGT
This sequence comes from Oncorhynchus gorbuscha, assembly GCF_021184085.1. NCBI lineage: Eukaryota > Metazoa > Chordata > Actinopteri > Salmoniformes > Salmonidae > Oncorhynchus > Oncorhynchus gorbuscha. The sequence goes on along the minus strand of NW_025745797.1, from coordinate 204,636 downwards.
GGTTAGAGTGTTGGACAAGTAACCGAAAGATTGCAAGATCGAATCCCCGAGCTGACATGGTAAAGTCTGTTCTTCTGCCCCTGAACATGCAGTTAACCCACTGTTCCTAGGCTGTCATTGAATATAAGAATGTATTCTTAACTGACTAGCATTGTTAAATAAAGGTAAAAAAGAAAAAGACACGCTTTGATAAGGCTGGTGGTGTTGATGAACTCAGGGGAAAAGGGAAGGGGAATGGAGGGCAGGAGGCAGGTTGGTATTTAATCATCACGGCTCTTGTCATCCATCTTATGTCATGGTGGGTAAGGATCTTCAG
>NW_025745797.1:125000-203820 GCF_021184085.1 Oncorhynchus gorbuscha | reverse complement strand
AGTAGTAGTATGGTGTGATTAGTAGTAGTATGGTGTGATTAGTAGTAGTATGTTAGTAGTAGGTGTGATTAGTAGTAGTATGGTGTGATTAGTAGTAGTATGGTGTGATTAGTAGTAGTATGGTGTGATTAGTAGTAGTATGGTGTGATTAGTAGTAGTATGGTGTGATTAGTAGTAGTATGGTGTGATTAGTAGTAGTATGGTGTGATTAGTAGTAGTATGGTGTGATTAGTAGTAGTATGGTGTGATTAGTAGTAGTATGGTGTGATTAGTAGTAGTATGGTGTGATTAGTAGTAGTATGGTGTGATTAGTAGTAGTATGGTGTGATTAGTAGTAGTATGGTGTGATTAGTAGTAGTAGTAGTATGGTGTGATTAGTAGTAGTAGTAGTATGGTGTGATTAGTAGTAGTATGTGATTAGTGTGTATGGTGTAGTAGTAGTAGTATGGTGTGATTAGTAGTAGTAGTATGGTGTGATTAGTAGTAGTATGGTGTGATTAGTAGTAGTATGGTGTGATTAGTAGTAGTATGTATGGTGTGATTAGTAGATTAGTGTGTAGTAGTAGTAGTATGGTGTGATTAGTAGGAGTATGATAGTGTGTAGTAGTAGTAGTATGGTGTGATTAGTAGGAGTATGATAGTGTGTAGTAGTAGTAGTATGGTGTGATTAGTAGGAGTATGATAGTGTGTAGTAGTAGTAGTAGTATGGTGTGATTAGTAGGAGTATGATAGTGTGTAGTAGTAGTAGTAGTATGGTGTGATTAGTAGGAGTATGATAGTGTGTAGTAGTAGTAGTAGTATGGTGTGATTAGTAGGAGTATGATAGTGTGTAGTAGTAGTAGTAGTATGGTGTGATTAGTAGGAGTATGATAGTGTGTAGTAGTAGTAGTAGTATGGTGTGATTAGTAGTAGTATGATAGTGTGTAGTAGTAGTAGTATGGTGTGATTAGTAGGAGTATGATAGTGTGTAGTAGTAGTAGTATGGTGTGATTAGTAGGAGTATGATAGTGTGTAGTAGTAGTAGTATGGTGTGATTAGTAGTAGTATGGTGTGAGTAGTAGTAGTATGATAGTGTGTAGTAGTAGTAGTAGTATGAGTGTGTAGTAGTAGTAGTATGATAGTGTGTAGTAGTAGTAGTATGATAGTGATTAGTAGTAGTATGATAGTAGTAGTAGTAGTATGTAGTATGATGTGAGTAGTAGTAGTATGATAGTGTGTAGTAGTAGTAGTATGATAGTGTGAGTAGTAGTAGTAGTAGTAGTAGTAGTAGTGTGTAGTAGTAGTAGTAGTAGTAGTAGTATGTGTAGTAGTAGTAGTATGATAGTGTGTAGTAGTAGTAGTAGTATAGTGTAGTAGTAGTAGTATGATAGTGATTAGTAGTAGTAGTAGTATGATAGTGTGTTAGTAGTAGTAGATAGTAGTTAGTAGTAGTAGTATGATGTGATTAGTAGTAGTAGTAGTAGATAGTGTGTATAGTAGTAGTAGTAGTAGTAGTGATAGTGTGTAGTAGTAGTAGTAGTATGATAGTGTAGTAGTAGTAGTAGTAGTAGTAGTATGATAATGTGTAGTAGTAGTAGTATGATTGTGATTAGTAGTAGTAGTAGTATGATAGTGTGTAGTAGTAGTAGTAGTATGATAGTGTGTAGTAGTAGTAGTAGTATGATAGTGTGTAGTAGTAGTAGTAGTAGTAGTATGGTGTGATTAGTAGTAGTATGATAGTGTGTAGTAGTAGTAGTAGTATGATAGTGTGTAGTAGTAGTAGTAGTATGATAGTGTTAGTAGTAGTAGTAGTATGATAATGTGTAGTAGTAGTAGTATGATTGTGATTAGTAGTAGTAGTAGTAGTATGATAGTGTGTAGTAGTAGTAGTAGTATGATAATGTGTAGTAGTAGTAGTATGATTGTGATTAGTAGTAGTAGTAGTATGATAGTGTTAGTAGTAGTAGTAGTATGATAGTGTGTAGTAGTAGTAGTAGTATGATAGTGTGTAGTAGTAGTAGTAGTAGTAGTGTGTAGTAGTAGTAGTAGTAGTAGTATGATAGTGTTTAGTAGTAGTAGTATGATAGTGTTTAGTAGTAGTATGATAGTGTGTAGTAGTAGTAGTATGATAGTGATTAGTAGAGTAGATTTAGTAGTAGTAGTAGTATGATAGTGTGTAGTAGTAGTAGTAGTAGTATGATAGTGTAGTAGTAGTAGTATGATTGTGTATGATAGTAGTAGTAGTAGTAGTGTGTAGTAGTAGTAGTATGATAGTGTGTAGTAGTAGTAGTAGTAGATAGTGATAGTAGTAGTAGTATGATAGTGTTTAGTAGTAGTAGTAGTATGATAGTGTGATAGTAGTAGTAGTAGTATGATAGTGTGATTAGTAGTAGTAGTAGTATGATAGTGTGTAGTAGTAGTAGTAGTATGATAGTGTGTAGTAGTAGTAGTATGATAGTGTTTAGTAGTAGTAGTAGTATGATAGTGTGTAGTAGTAGTAGTAGTAGATAGTGTAGTAGTAGTAGTAGTAGTAGTAGTAGTAGTATGATAGTGTTTAGTAGTAGTAGTAGTATGATAGTGTTAGTAGTAGTAGTAATGATAGTGATTTAGTAGTAGTAGTAGTATGATAGTGTGTAGTAGTAGTAGTAGTATGTAGTAGTAGTAGTAGTAGTAGATAGTGTGTAGTAGTAGTAGTATGATAGTGTTTAGTAGTAGTAGTATGATAGTGTGTAGTAGTAGTAGTAGTGATGATAGTGTGTAGTAGTAGTAGTAGTAGTAGTAGTAGATAGTGATTAGTAGTAGTAGTAGTATGATAGTAGTAGTAGTGTAGTAGTAGTATGATAGTGTGTTAGTAGTAGTAGTATGATAGTGTGATTAGTAGTAGTAGTATGATAGTGTAGTAGTAGTAGTAGTAGTAGTAGTAGATATGATAGTGTTTAGTAGTAGTAGTATGATAGTAGTAGTAGTAGTAGTGTGATTAGTAGTAGTAGTAGTAGTAGTAGTAGTTTATGTAGTGTTTAGTAGTAGTAGTATGATAGTGTGTAGTAGTAGTATGATAGTAGTAGTAGTAGTAGTATAGTGTGTAGTAGTAGTAGTAGTAGTATGATAGTGTTTAGTGATTAGTAGTAGTAGTAGTATGATAGTGTGTAGTAGTAGTAGTAGTATGATAGTAGTAGTATGATAGTGTTAGTAGTAGTAGTATGATAGTGTGATTAGTAGTAGTAGTATGATAGTGTGATTAGTAGTAGTAGTATGATAGTGTGATTAGTAGTAGTAGTATGATAGTGTGAGTAGTAGTAGTAGTATGATAGTGTGTAGTAGATAGTGTGATAGTAGTATGATAGTGTTTAGTAGTAGTAGTATGATAGTGTGATTAGTAGTAGTAGTATGATAGTGTTTAGTAGTAGTAGTAGTGTTGATAGTGTATGTAGTAGTAGTGTGATTAGTAGTAGTAGTATATGATAGTGTGTTAGTAGTAGTAGTATGATAGTGTGTTAGTAGTAGTAGTATGATTGTGATTAGTAGTAGTAGTAGTATGATAGTGTGTAGTAGTAGTAGTAGTATGATAGTGTTTAGTAGTAGTAGTAGAATGATAGTGTTTAGTAGTAGTAGTAGTATGATAGTGTGTAGTAGTAGTAGTAGTAGTAGATGATAGTGTTTAGTAGTAGTAGTATGATAGTGTGTAGTAGTAGTAGTATGATTGTGTTTAGTAGTAGTAGTAGTATAAGTGTAGTAGTAGTGTAGTAGTAGTATGATAGTGTGTAGTAGTAGTAGTAGTAGATAGTAGTAGTAGTAGTATGATAGTGATTAGTAGTAGTAGTAGTATGATAGTAGTATGATTAGTAGTAGTATGATAGTGTGTTTAGTAGTAGTAGTATGATAGTGTGAGTAGTAGTAGTAGTATGATAGTGTGAGTAGTAGTAGTAGTATGATAGTGTGTAGTAGTAGTAGTAGTATGATAGTGTGTAGTAGTAGTAGTAGTAGTAGATGATAGTGTGTAGTAGTAGTAGTAGTAGTATGATAGTGTGTAGTAGTAGTAGTAGTAGGATAGTGAGTAGTAGTAGTAGTATGATAGTGATTAGTAGTAGTAGTATGATAGTGTGAGTAGTAGTAGTAGTATGATAGTGTGATTAGTAGTAGTAGTATGATAGTGTGATTAGTAGTATGATAGTGATTTAGTAGTAGTAGTAGTATGATAGTGTGATTAGTAGTAGCAGTATGATAGTGTGATTAGTAGTAGTAGTATGATAGTGTGTAGTAGTAGTAGTGTATGATAGTGTGAGTAGTAGTAGTATGATAGTGTTTAGTAGTAGTATGATAGTGTGATTAGTAGTAGCATGATAGTGTGAGTAGTAGTAGTGTGTGATTAGTATCAGCATGATAGTGTGATTAAATGTAGTAAGTAGATAGTGTGATTAGTAGTAGTAGTATGATAGTGTGATTAGTAGTAGTAGTATGATAGTGTGATTAGTAGTAGTAGTGTGATAGTGTGATTAGTAGTATGATAGTGTAGGAGTGTGATTAGTATCAGTATGATAGTGTGATTAGTAGTTAGTATGATAGTGTGATTAGTAGTAGTAGTATGATAGTGTGATTAGTAGTAGTAGCAGTATGATAGTGTTGATTAGTAGTAGTAGTGATAGTGTGATTAGTAGTAGCATGATAGTGTGATTAGTAGTAGTAGTATGATAGTATTAGTAGTAGTATGATAGTGTTTAGTAGTAGTAGTATGATAGTGTGATTAGTAGTAGTATGATAGTGTGATTAGTAGTAGTAGTAGTATGATAGTGTGATTAGTAGTAGTAGTAGTGATAGTGTTTATTAGTAGTAGTATGATAGTAGTGTAGTAGTAGATATGATAGTGTGATAGTAGTAGTAGTATGATAGTGTGATTAGTAGTAGTAGTGATAGTGTTAGTAGTATTAGTATGATAGTGATTAGTAGTAGTAGTATGATAGTGTGATTAGTAGTAGTAGTATGATAGTGTGATTAGTAGTAGTAGTAGTATGATAGTGTTTATTAGTAGTAGTGATAGTGTGTGTAGTATAGTAGTAGTATGATAGTGTGTAGTAGTAGTAGTATGATAGTGTGATTAGTAGTCAGTATGATAGTGTGATTAGTAGTAGCATGATAGTGTTTATTAGTAGTAGTATGATAGTGTTTAGTTAGTAGTAGTATGATAGTGTGATTAGTAGTAGTAGCATGATAGTGTGATTAGTAGTAGTAGTAGTAGTGTTTAGTATTAGTATGATAGTAGTAGTAGTAGCATGATAGTGTGATTAGTAGTAGTAGTAGATAGTGTGATTAGTAGTCAGTATGATAGTGTGATTAGTAGTCAGTAGTATGATAGTGTGATTAGTATAGTATGATAGTGTTTATTAGTATCAGTATGATAGTGTGATAGTAGTAGTAGTATGATAGTGTGATTAGTATCAGCATGATAGTGTGATTAAATGTATCAGTAATGTATAGTAGTGATTAGTATCAGCATGATAGTGTGATTAGTATCAGCATGATAGTGTGATTAGTATCAGCATGATAGTGTTTAGTATCAGCATGATAGTGATTAGTATCAGCATGATAGTGTGATTAGTATCAGCATGATAGTGTGATTAGTATCAGCATGATAGTGTGATTATTATTAGCATGATAGTGTGATTAGTATCAGCATGATAGTGTGATTAGTATCAGCATGATAGTGTGATTAGTATCAGCATGATAGTGTTTAGTATCAGTATGATAGTGTGATTAGTATCAGCATGATAGTGTGATTAGTATCAGCATGATAGTGTGATTAGTATCAGCATGATAGTGTGTATTATTAGTATGATAGTGATTAGTATCAGCATGATAGTGTGATTAGTATCAGCATGATAGTGTGATTAGTATCAGCATGATAGTGATTAGTATCAGCATGATAGTGTGATTAGTATCAGTATGATAGTGTGATTAGTATCAGCATGATAGTGTGATTAGTATCAGCATGATAGTGTGATTAGTATCAGTATGATAGTGTGATTAGTATCAGCATGATAGTGTGATTAGTATCAGCATGATAGTGTGATTAGTATCAGCATGATAGTGTGATTAGTATCAGCATGATAGTGTGATTAGTATCAGCATGATAGTGTGATTAGTATCAGCATGATAGTGTTTATTATTAGTATGATAGTGTGATTAGTATCAGCATGATAGTGTGATTAGTATCAGCATGATAGTGTGATTAGTATCAGCATGATAGTGTTTATTATTAGTATGATAGTGTGATTAGTATCAGCATGATAGTGTGATTAGTATCAGCATGATAGTGTGATTAGTATCAGCATGATAGTGTTTATTATTAGTATGATAGTGTGATTAGTATCAGCATGATAGTGTGATTAGTATCAGCATGATAGTGTGATTAGTATCAGCATGATAGTGTGATTAGTATCAGCATGATAGTGTTTATTATTAGTATGATAGTGTGATTAGTATCAGCATGATAGTGTGATTAGTATCAGCATGATAGTGTGATTAGTATCAGCATGATAGTGTTTATTAGTAGCATGTAGTGTGATAGTGTGTATAGCATAGTATTAGTATCAGCATGATAGTGTGATTATTATTAGCATGATAGTGTGATTAGTATCAGCATGATAGTGTGATTAGTATCAGCATGATAGTGTTTATTATTAGTATGATAGTGTGATTAGTATCAGCATGATAGTGTGATTAGTATCAGCATGATAGTGTGATTAGTATCAGCATGATAGTGTGATTAGTATCAGCATGATAGTGTGATTAGTATCAGCATGATAGTGTGATTAGTATCAGCATGATAGTGTGATTAGTATCAGCATGATAGTGTGATTAGTATCAGCATGATAGTGTGATTAGTATCAGCATGATAGTGTGATTAGTATCAGCATGATAGTGTGATTAGTATCAGCATGATAGTGTGATTAGTATCAGCATGATAGTGTGATTAGTATCAGCATGATAGTGTGATTAGTATCAGCATGATAGTGTGATTAGTATCAGCATGATAGTGTGATTAGTATCAGCATGATAGTGTGATTAGTATCAGCATGATAGTGTGATTAGTATCAGCATGATAGTGTGATTAGTATCAGCATGATAGTGTGATTAGATCAGCATGATAGTGATTATTATCAGCATGATAGTGTGATTAGTATCAGCATGATAGTGTGATTAGTATCAGCATGATAGTGTGATTAGTATCAGCATGATAGTGTGATTAGGATCAGCATGATAGTGTGATTAGGATCAGCATGATAGTGTGATTAGGATCAGCATGATAGTGTGATTAGGATCAGCATGATAGTGTGATTAGTATCAGCATGATAGTGTTTATTATTAGTATGGTAGTGGGATTATTACAAGTATTATTAGTGTCAGTGTAGCAGTATCAAAGTAGTATGATAGTAGAAAGGTACAGTTGAAGTCTAATGTTTACGTACACTTAGGTTGAAGTCATTAAAACTCAATCCACAAATGTCCTGTTAACAAACTATAGTTTTGGCAAGTTGGTTAGGACATCTACTTTGTGCCTGACACATAATTTTTACAAAAATTGTTTACAGACAGATTATTTCACTTATAATTCACTGTATCACAAATCCAGTGGGTCAGAAGTTTTCATACACTAAGTTGACTGTGCCTTTAAACAGCTTGGAAAATTCCGGAAAGTGATGTCATGGCTTTAGAAGCTTCTGATAGGTTAATTGACACCATTTGAGTCAATTGGAGGTGTACCTGTGGATGTATTTCAAGGCCTACCTTCAAACTCAATGACTCTGCTTGACATCATGGGAAAATCAAAAGAAATCAGCCAAGACCTCAGATAAAACATTGTAGACCTCCACAAGTCTGGTTCATTCTTAGGAGCAATTCCAAACACCTGAAGGTACCACGTTCATCTGTACAAAAAATAGTACACAAGTATAAACACCATGGGACCAGGCAGCCGTCATACCGCTCAGGAAGGAGACGCGTTCTGTCTCCTAGAGATGAACGTACTTTGGTGCGAAAAGTGCAAATCAATCCCAGAACAACAGCAAAGGACCTTGTGAAGATGCTGGAGAAAACTGGTACAAAGTATCTATATCCGCAGTAAAACAAGTCTTATATCGACATAGCCTGAAAGGCCGCTCAGCAAGGAAGAAGCCACTGCTCCAAACACGCCATACAAAAGCAAGACTACCATTTGCAACTGCACATGGGGACAAAGATCACACTTTTGGAGAAATGTCCTCTGGTCTGATGAAACAAAAATTATAACTGTTTGACCATAATGACCATCGTTATGTTTGGAGGAAAAGGTGGGAAGCTGAAGAACACCATCCCAACCGTGAAGAACGGGGGTGGCAGCATCATGTTGTGGAGGTGCTTTGCTGCAGGAGGGACTGGTGCACTTCACAAAATAGATAGCATCATGAGGCGGGAAAATTATGTGGATATATTGAAGCAACATCTCAAGACATCAGTCAGGAAGTTAAATCTTGGTCCCAAATGGTTCTTCCAAATGGACAATGGCCCCAAGCATACTTCCAAAGTTGTGGCAAAATGGCTTAAGGACAACAAAGTCAAGGTGTTGGAGTGGCCATCACAAAGCCCTGACCTCCATCCCATAGAACATTTGTGGGCAGAACTGAACAAGCATGCGTGAGCAAGGAGGCCTACAAACCTGACTCAGTTACACCAGCTCTGTCAGGAGGAATGAGCCAAAATTCACCCAACTTATTGTGGGAAGCTTGTGGAAGGCTACCTGAAATGTTTGACCCAAGTTCAACAATTTAAATGCAAAGCTACCAAATACTAATTGAGTGTATGTAAACTTCTGACCCACTGGGAATGTGGGTCAGAATTCTCTCTACTATTATTCTGACATTTCACATTCTTAAAATAAAGTGGTGATTCTAATTTACCTAAAACAGGGAATTTTTACAAGGATTAAATGTCAGGAATTGTGTAAAAACGGAGTTTAAATGTACTTGGCTAAGGTGTTTGTAAACTTCCGACTTCAACTGTATATGGTTTCCACATATTTCATAAGCGCTCCAGTTTGTGTGGTTTACCCCCATCCTCTCTCTCTCTGTCAAAGGCTTATAACATCCATGTGTCTCCTCTCCCTCCATCAGGCCCAGGTTAAAAAACATCGACAGGAGCAGCGCTCAGCACCTAGAGGTCACGGTTGGAGACCTGACTGTCATCATCACAGACTTTAAGGAGAAAACCAAACCTCCCCCCTCCTCCACCACCACCACTACACCCCCCACCTCTACCACCCCCTCCAGCACTGTGTCTGTGTCTGCAGAACACCACAGTGGCTCCAGCTCAGACAACAACACTGAGAGAGGGGTCTCACGGTCATCTTCACCCCGGGGAGAGGGCTTCTTAGTCGGGACAGAGTCCCACTAGACCACCCCAATTGGAACCCCAGCCCAACAGACCCTCAGACCTCCAACCCCTAGACCTTGGCCTGGATCCCCGACACCGAGACCTTGTCTTGGATCCCCAACCCCTAGACCTTGGCCTGGATCCCCGACACAGAGACCTTGGCCTGGATCCCCAACCCCTAGACCTTGGCCTGGATCCCCGACACCGAGACCTTGTCCTGGATCCCCAACCCCTAGACCTTGGCCTGGATCCCAGACACAGAGACCTTGGCCTGGATCCCCCACCCCTAGACCCTGGCCAGGACCCCTAGACCCTGGCCTGGACCCCCAACCCCTAGACCTTGGCCTGGATCCCCAACCCCTAGACCTTGGCCTGGATCCCCGACACCGAGACCTTGGCCTGGATCCCCAACCCCTAGACCTTGGCCTGGATCCCCAACCCCTAGACCTTGGCCTGGATTCCCGACACAGACCTTTGCCTGGATCCCCAACCCCTAGACCCTGGCCTGGATCCCAGACACCGAGACCTTGGCCTGGATCCCCAACCCCTAGACCCTGGCCTGGATCCCCAACCCCTAGACCTTGGCCTGGATCCCCGACACAGACCTTTGCCTGGATCCCCAACCCCTAGACCCTGGCCTGGACCCCCAACCCCTAGACCTTGGCCTGGATCCCCAACCCCTAGACCTTGGCTATGACTACTCATGGCTTAACATAGGCCACTCTAACCTCACTCCTCTGTCCTCAACTCTGATATGTAATTTTATCTCTGGACTTGCACATTTACTGTAGTACTAGCTACAGGTTACAGCTAGATCAACACATTTAGCAGCTACAGGTTACAGCTAGATCAACACATTTAGCAGCTACAGGTTACAGCTAGATCAACACATTTAGCAGCTACAGGTTACAGCTAGATCAACACATTTAGCTGCTACAGGTTACAGCTAGATCAACACATTTAGCTGCTACAGGTTACATCTGGATCAACACATTTAGCAGCTACAGGTTACAGCAAGATCAACACATTTAGCAGCTACAGGTTACAGCTAGATCAACACATTTAGCAGCTACAGTTTATAGCTAGCACTACTACTACCAACCTTGAGTTGTGGTTTGCTTTTGGACAAAAAAAAACACCACAATCTGAAGTCTTGTTTTAATTACATTTCTCTGATTAACTTTAGGCCAATTTCACTGACTTTTAAAAACTATTTTTTGAAACCTGTGTTCTAAACATGAAGTAATGTCGTTACATTTAGCTGATCTTAGCCTATTGTACAGCTCTGTTTTAATGTGTTATAACATCACGTCAGTGTTAGTATCCATGTCAACATCGGAACTTTCAACCTCCTGTCCAATGAGAACTGTCGTGACATGATGATTATGGTTCTGAGTTCTTCAGTTTGTGTTGCATTATGGGAGAAAACATGAGGTACAGGTGGAGAGGATGGAAAACCTATGGGGCTCTCTTTTGGTACTTGTCTCTCAGTTGTAAAGTGTCATTTATTGATTGAATGTGTTGGAGACTGATTTATTGATTGAATGTGTTGGAGACTGAATTGTATTGTCATTCTAGACTCACATTTGTCCTGGATATGACCTGGTGTGGTTTTATCATTCATGAGAAAATGTTGGCATTATGAAAAAGGGTTCTAAAACAGCTTTGTCTGTTTTCTAGACTTTAACAGTTTGTCCTGGATATGAACACCTACCTCAAAGCTTGTCCTGGATATGAACCAGGGTTCTAGACTTTAACATTCCTGGATACATTTTCTATCCTTTAACAGTTTGTCCTGGATATGAACCAGGGTTCTTGACTTTAACAGTTTAGAAATGAACCAGGGTTCTAGACTTTAACAGACTTTGTCCTGGATTGAACCATGGTTCTAATGTCTATCCTGGAATGAACCAGATTCTAGACTTTAATGGCATTATGGATATGAAAAGGTTCTAGACTTTAACAGCTGTCTGGATATGTTTATGTTTCCTGGATATGAACCAGGGTTCTAGACTTTAACAGTTTGTCCTGGATATGAACCAGGGTTCTAGACTTTAACAGTTTGTCCTGGATATGAACCAGGGTTCTAGACTTTAACAGCTAGTCCTGGATATGAACCAGGGTTCTAGACTTTAACAGCTTGTCCTGGATATGAACCAGGGTTCTAGACTTTAACAGCTTGTCCTGGATATGAACCAGGGTTCTAGACTTTAACAGCTTGTCCTGGATATGAACCAGGGTTCTAGACTTTAACAGCTTGTCCTGGATATGAACCAGGGTTCTAGACTTTAACAGCTTGTCCTGGATATGAACCAGGGTTCTAGACTTTAACAGCTTGTCCTGGATATGAACCAGGGTTCTAGACTTTAACAGCTTGTCCTGGATATGAACCAGGGTTCTAGACTTTAACAGCTTGTCCTGGATATGAACCAGGGTTCTAGACTTTAACAGCTTGTCCTGGATATGAACCAGGGTTCTAGACTTTAACAGCTTGTCCTGGATATGAACCAGGGTTCTAGACTTTAACAGCTTGTCCTGGATATGAACCAGGGTTCTAGACTTTAACAGCTTGTCCTGGATATGAACCAGGGTTCTAGACTTTAACAGCTTGTCCTGGATATGAACCAGGGTTCTAGACTTTAACAGCTTGTCCTGGATATGAACCAGGGTTCTACTTTAACAGGGTTCTAGACTCTAGACTTTAACAGCTTGTCCTGGATATGAACCAGGGTTCTAGACTTTAACAGCTTGTCCTGGATATGAACCAGGGTTCTAGACTTTAACAGCTTGTCCTGGATATGAACCAGGGTTCTAGACTTTAACAGCTTGTCCTGGATATGAACCAGGGTTCTAGACTTTAACAGCTTGTCCTGGATATGAACCAGGGTTCTAGATTTTAACAGCTTGTCCTGGATATGAACCAGGGTTCTAGATTTTAACAGCTTGTCCTGGATATGAACCAGGGTTCTAGACTTTAACAGCTTGTCCTGGATATGAACCAGGGTTCTAGACTTTAACAGCTTGTCCTGGATATGAACCAGGGTTGTAGGGAACGTATGTTTGGATGGTCATTGATGACCAATAATGGGTAAGTAGTGAAAGCAGTTCTAGCCACAGTGTTTGACAGACACTATTGGCCTGATGTATAGTATTCACACACCTTGACTTTTTCCTCAAAAATTGTATTTTTTTGTTGTCAACGATCTAGATAAGTATTCAACCCCCTGAGTCAATACATGTTAGAATCCCATTTCTTCCTCTCTGGCGACTGAGTTAGGAAGGAGGCCTACATCTGTGTAGTGACTGGGTGTATTGATACACCATCCAAAGTGTAATTAATAACTTCATGATCAGAGGGATATTACATTTCTGTTTTTTTCTTTTATTTTTACCCATCTACCAATAGGTGCCCTTCTTTGTGAGACATTGGAAAACCTCCCTAAACTTTATGGTTGAATCTGTGTTTGAAATTCACTGCTCGACTGAGGGACCTTTCAGATAATTGTATGTGTGGGGTTCAGAAAGGAGGTAGTCATTCAAAAATCATGTTAAAACTTATTGCACACAGAGTGAGTCCATGCAACTTATTAGATGACTTGTTAAACACATTTTTTTTTACTCCCGAACTGATTTAGGCTTGTCATAACACGGTGGTTGAATACTTATTGACTCAAGACATTTTAGCTTTCATTTTTTAAATTCCACTTTGACATTGTGGGGTATTGTGTGTAGGCCAGTGACACAACATCTCAATTTAATCCTTTTTTAAATTCAGGCTGTAACACAACGAAATGTGGAAAAAGTCTAGGGGTGTGAATACGTTCTGAAGGCGCGGTAGGTAGAGTAGATCTTTCCTTTGTCTGGCCCTCCGGTGGCTACCGAGGATGAAAAGCCAGCCTTTTTACACACCGATAGCGCCATCTAGTGGATAACCTCTAACCCACATCAAATACAATGCAGTTTCGTTTATTATAGGTCGACAATTAAAACATATCAGTAATATCAGAAGGATGCTCTGATATTTCCTCATGAATGTGGTTTTGAAAAGTATATTTATTGTGTAGCCTACTTCTCAGAGTCACACACAGACCGGGAAAGGGATTCACTGTTATTTATACCCCTCCCTTCCCCCAATGGTTCTCCCAGAACAGTGTCTTGCCTGCAGTGTGAATGGTAAGCAGCCAGCTTCGTTCTGTGTCATGACTTTGAGTTCTGAAAGCGCTTTTACTTTTAATAATGCGCCGTTACATTCGTGCATTCCTCGTGTGCATGTTGTTTGCCATATTCTCGGCCTTGTACGTGTATAGTAAACTATTTGATTCAGATCTGTCGGTCGGAGGAGGAGGAGGACTGGGTGAGAAGACTTTCCTCCATCGAGCCGCGGCCTCTGAGCGAAGCGACATTGGACAAGAAACCAGGCGAGGCCCAGACGAAGCAGAACCAGGCGATCAACACTGGTACACTGGGTGATAGTTACACTGCTTATTATATAGCTAGATTGTAATACACTTCAAAAGGCTTCAAACTAAACGAATGCATAACTTTCTTGGTGAACAAATATTTCCTCTGCAAGTAATGTATTGGAATGTGCACCATTGACAGATGTGTCTCCACAATAGTATCAGTATCAACAAATATACTGCGACAAGACTAATTGTAACAATTCTGCATCCTTTCCACTTTCACTATGGTCATGGACACTGTTTACTTGCAGCTCCAGACCAAACAACTACATTAGGATCAATTGCTCCTCGCAAAGAAATGTAAATATAGCGAAACAAGCTCAATATAGCGTGTATGTACCTGTACTTAAAGAAACATACGCATTTTTTCTGCGGGAAAGTTGACTGGTTGAATTAGGTTCACTAGCGCGCATGGAGGTTCAATAACATATATTTCTTCGTGACTTGACTGTTGAGTTATTTCCACAACATCAAGAGTAACACCGATTTATTTTCATAGCTGATTGGTTTTCCTTCACCCTTTTGACCAACACGTCGAGGTGGTGCTGGCTGACCTACTAGGGGACCACCATTGTAAATACGAAAGTATTTTTAACTGACTTGCCTAGTTAAATAAAGGTTCAATAAAAAATAAATACTAGTTACAGATGTCTTGAGACAAACACATGTGGACTTGAGTCGGTAGTCTACACCAGTAAAACATTATATAATAAATACTAGTTACAGATGTCTTGAGACAAATACACGTGGACTTGAGTCGGTAGTCTACACCAGTAAAACATTACATAATAAATACTAGTTACAGATGTCTTGAGACAAACACACGTGGACTTGAGTCGGTAGTCTACACCAGTAAAACATTACATAATAAATACTAGTTACAGATGTCTTGAGACAAACACACGTGGACTTGAGTCGGTAGTCTACACCAGTAAAACATTACATAATAAATACTAGTTACAGATGTCTTGAGACAAACACACGTGGACTTGAGTCGGTAGTCTACACCAGTAAAACATTACCACTGAATAATAATAATAATAATAATAATAATATGAAAACAGATTGCAGTTGTTGAAATGGAAGTTAAATATCTGTTGGCCAACTTCAGTGGTCTCTGCTGGATTGCTAAGCAACAGGATATGCAATTAAACGTGTGCTTATGGCCTTTAACAGTTTGTTACCCCCTTCTCTCCTACAACAACTTTTAAATGCTCACATTGCTGCTTTGTCTCTCTTCAGTCAAGCAAGGGATCCCTGTCGGCTGTCAGGTTTAGCTGGCGGAGACAGGCATCTGGATTACTGTGTGATGAGAGGAGAAGAAAAGCCTTTTCAAATCCTCCGAAGCAGTTGGTGAACCTGGCACAAATCATTGACAAAGGTTTTAACCTTTTAAATGAAACAAACATTGGTTTGACTGTAGCATTACTTGTCTTTATTGGAAGGTACATCCTGAGGAAAGCAGAGGGCCGTGTGAGGACGGCTGCAGCCATACATCCTGAGGAAAGCAGAGGGCCGTGTGAGGACGGCTGCAGCCATACATCCTGAGGAAAGCAGAGGGCCGTGTGAGGACGACTGCAGCCATACATCCTGAGGAAAGCAGAGGGCCGTGTGAGGACGGCTGCAGCCTGAGGAAAGCAGAAGGTCGTGTGAGGACGGCTGCAGCCATACATCCTGAGGAAAGCAGAGGGCCGGCTGCAGCCTGAGGAAAGCAGAAGGTCTGCAGCTGCAGCCATACATCCTGAGGAAAGCAGAGGGCTGCAGTGTGAGGACGGCTGCAGCCATACATCCTGAGGAAAGCAGAGGGCCGTGTGAGGACGGCTGCAGCCATACATCCTGAGGAAAGCAGAGGGTCGTGTGAGGACGGCTGCAGCCATACATCCTGAGGAAAGCAGAGGGCCGTGTGAGGACGGCTGCAGCCATACATCCTGAGGAAAGCAGAGGGCCGTGTGAGGACGGCTGCAGCCATACATCCTGAGGAAAGCAGAGGGCCGTGTGAGGACGGCTGCAGCCTGAGGAAAGCAGAGGGCCGTGTGAGGACGGCTGCAGCCTGAGGAAAGCAGAGGGCCGTGTGAGGACGGCTGCAGCCATACATCCTGAGGAAAGCAGAGGGCCGTGTGAGGACGGCTGCAGCCTGAGGAAAGCAGAGGGTCGTGTGAGGACGGCTGCAGCCATACATCCTGAGGAAAGCAGAGGGCCGTGTGAGGACGGCTGCAGCCATACATCCTGAGGAAAGCAGAGGGCCGTGTGAGGACGGCTGCAGCCTGAGGAAAGCAGAGGGCAGTGTGAGGACGGCTGCAGCCGTACATCCTGAGGAAAGCAGAGGGCCGTGTGAGGACGGCTGCAGCCGTACATACTGAGGAAAGCAGAGGACCGTGTGAGGACGGCTGCAGCCGTACATACTGAGGAAAGCAGAGGACCGTGTGAGGACGGCTGCAGCCATGCACCTGGCTGTCGTGGCCTGTGGACAGAGACTAGAGGAGACTCTCACCATGCTGAAGTCTGCTGTTATGCTCAGCATCAAACCACTGTGCCTCCACATCTTCTCTGAAGACCAGCTGCACGCCAGCTTTATAGAGGCTGTGAGTTGGACTGGATGCACTACAAGGCCTATAGCCTGTGATTGGAAGCATAATAATGTGGTAGTAATGAGATGTGATAATGACGTTGTGACCGTGTGAGGACGGCTGCAGCCATACATCCTGAGGAAAGCAGAGGGCCGTGTGAGGACGGCTGCAGCCATACATCCTGAGGAAAGCAGAGGGCAGAGGGTCGTGTGAGGACGGCTGCAGCCATACATCCTGAGGAAAGCAGGCTGCAGCCATACATCCTGAGGAAAGCAGAGGGTCGTGTGAGGACGGCTGCAGCCATACATCCTGAGGAACATCAGAGGGCCGTGTGAGGACGGCTGCAGCCATACATCCTGAGGAAAGCAGGGACGGCTGCAGCCATACATCCTGAGGAAAGCAGAGGGCCGTGTGAGGACGGCCGTGTCCTGAGGACGGCCATACATCCTGCAGCCAGGACGGCTGCAGCCATACATCCTGCCGTACATACTGAGCCATACATCCTGAGGAAAGCAGAGGGCAGAGGGCCGTGAGGGCCGTGTGAGGACGGCTGCAGCCGAGGAAAGCACCTGGCTGTACATCCTGTGGCCTGTGGACAGAGACTAGAGGAGGCTCTCACCATGCTGAAGCCTGCTGTTATGCTCAGCATCAAGAGACCACTGTGCCTCCAGCATCTTCCTCCACATCTTCTCTGAAGACCAGCTGCACGCCAGCTTTATAGAGGCTGTGAGTTGGACTGGATGCACTACAAGGCCTATAGCCTGTGATTGGAAGCATAATAATGTGGTAGTAATGAGATGTGATAATGACGTTGTAATATCATGTCCTACTATGATAATGTAATAGCATCTACATCACAACTCTAACATATAGGCTTCAATAAAGTCCCATTTGGTCCAGTGTACATGATACACACAGAATAGAAAACATTATGAACAGCTGCTCTTTCCATGACAGACTGACCAGGTGAATCCAGGTGAAAGATATGATCCCTTGTTGATGTCACCTGTTAAAGCCACTTCAATCAGTGTAGATGAAGGGGAGGAGACGGGTTAAAGAAGGATTTTTAAGCATTGAGACATGGATTGTGTATTACATTTACATTTAAGTCATTTAGCAGACGCTCTTATCCAGAGCGACTATGTGTGGCCTTCAGAGGGTGAATGGGCAAGACAAAAGATTGAAGTGCCTTTTGAATCGGGAACGGTAGTAGGTGCCAGGCGTACTGGTTTGTGTTAAGAACCGCAATGCTAATATGATGAGCTTACCTAGTGGTGCAGCGGTCTAGGGCACTGCATCTCAGTGTTAGAGGCGTCACTACAGACCCTGGTTCGATCCCAGGCTGTATCACAACCGACTGATCGGGAGTCCCATAGGGCAGCACACAATTGGCCCAGCGTCGTCCAGGTTAGGGGAGGGTTTGGCCAGGGTAGGGGAGGGTTTGGCCAGGGTAGGGGAGGGTTTGGCCAGGTTAGGGGAGGGTTTGGCCAGGGTAGGGGAGGGTTTGGCCAGGTTAGGGGAGGGTTTGGCCAGGTTAGGGGAGGGTTTGGCCAGGGTAGGCCGTCATTGTAAAATAAGAATTTGTTCTTAACTGTCTTGCCTAGTTAAATTAAGGTTAAATAAATAAAATTAAAATGCTAAACAGTTTCCTGTGTGTATCAAGAATGATCCACCACCCAAAGGACATCCAGCCAACTTGACACAACTGTGGGAAGCATTGGAGTCAACATGGGCCAGCCTCTCTGTGGAAGGCTTTCCACACCTCTTAGAGTCCATTCACTGACAAATTGAGGCTGTTCTGTGGACAAAGGGGGGTGGAACTCAATATTAGGAAGGTGTTCCTAATGTTTGGTGTACTCAGTGTATAACCTAGACCAGGGGTGTATAACTAACTCCATGGAGGGCCCAGGTTCTGCAGGTTTTAGTTTTTTTCCTTTCAATTAAGACCTAGACAACCAGGTGTGGGGAGTTCCTTACTAATTAGTGACCTGAATTCATCAATCAAGTAAAAGGGAGGAGCGAAGACCTGCCTCCACTCAGACGTCCGTGGAATGAGTGTGACACGTGACCTAGAGGTTATCTATCTGGTCTAAACCTTTGAGTATTTGCCTCTTTTTAAAACCTCTGTGTAATAACACTTGTCTGTTTGCTTTGTTCTGTGTTTAGTTAGAGTCGTGGCCAGGTTCGTTCTGCTCCAGGTTTAACTACACTCTGTACCCCATTACCTTCCCCCGTGAGAATGCTGGAGAGTGGAAGAAGCTCTTCAAACCATGTGCTTCTCAGAGACTATTCCTACCTGTGAGTTTCATAGCTGGAGAAATTCTATTTTGTTTAATTATTAGCGTGATGATGGTTTCCATGGCCTCAGAATAATATCTTAGAGTAAAAATGTTACTGTACATGTATACACTGCTAAATGGGTTGTCTGTTTCTGATTCTCTCTTGTCTTCAGTTGATCCTAAAGGCGGTGGACTCAGACATCTTGTTCCTGACCTCTAACCTCTGTTTCTGTTCCCCAGCTCATCCTAAAGGAGGTGGATTCTCTAGTCTAGGTGGACTCGGACATCTTGTTCCTCCAGCCTGTAGACGCTCTGTGGTCCCTGCTAGCTCACTTCAACGCTACCCAGCCGGCCGCCATGGCGCCGGAGCACGAGGAGCCACACATCGCCTGGTACAGCCGCTTCGCCCGCCACCCCTATTATGGCAGGACGGGCATCAACTCTAGAGTCATGCTCATGAACATGACCCGCATCAGGGCCACATACTTCAAGGTAATATAAACTTTGACCAGCAGAGGTCACCATTGCAATACAGTCAGATGTAATATAAACTTTGACCAGCAGATGTCACCATTGCAATACATTCAGATGTAATATAAAATTTGACCAGCAGAGGTCACCATTGCAATATAGTCAGATATAATGTCATCCAGAGATGGGAGAATCGAGATTTTCTGCAATAAATGTATCATTGTTGAATGAATGACAAACAAACCTCATATTAAAGATGTTTGCACAGGCACTTTGATTTTACACTTAGCTCGTTTTCCACAATGTAACACACTCTCTGTCCTGTTCTGTGTGATCAGAATGACACGGCGTCAGTGGGTCTGAGGTGAGAGGAGCTGCTGATGCCCCTGCTGCAGAAATATAAACTAAACATGACCTGGGGAGACCAGGACCTGCTCAACATCATCTTCCATCACAACCCTGGTGAGACTCACAGCTCAGTACCTCCCTTATTACACCACATGATGAGACACATGACATATAGACAGTGTATATGGTTGTTACAGTAGAAACATCAAATTCATTTATAAAGCCCTTCTTACATCAGCTGATATCTCAAAGTGCTGTACAGAAACCCAGCCTAAAACCCCAAACAGCAAGCAATGCAGATGTAGATAGACGGTGGCTTGGAAAAACTCCTTAGAAAGGAGTCACAACCTTGGAGAGACTCAACTCTCAACACACAGCTGTTTAACACACCATTCAATATGATTTTACTGCTGCAGTTTAATGATTTGTTCATTTTATTTTACATTTTTTACATAACACTTTTTGAAAGCATTGTTGGTTATATACTTGTAAGTAAGCATTTCACTGTAAGATCTACTACACTTGTTGTATTCGGCACGTGACAAATAAAATGTGATTTGATTAGAAACATGAACCTTTTAAATGTAATAGTTGTGGCAGGTATCCCAGCTCCAGCCTTGCAGGACAGCAGTGTCTTGTCTTGTTGTTTACCTGGGTAATAAGTTGTGTGTCGAGATGATCAACTGAAAGCTCCAGGGTCAGAAGACAACCAGAAGTATTGTCTTTGTGCCTCTAAACTATCCCTTGTCTCTCCCTCTCCAGAGTGTCTGTTGGAAGTCCCCTGCCACTGGAACTACCGTCCAGACCACTGTATCTACGGCAGTAACTGTGGCTCCGCGGAGGAGGAGGGTATCTTTATCCTGCACGGGAACAGAGGAGTGTACCATGACCTCAAACAGCCTGCCTTCAGGGCTGTCTACGACGCCATACGACAGGTAAACTAAGCGATCACAGATCAGTGTAGTCTACGACGCCATACGACAGGTCAACTAAACGATCACAGATCAGTGTAGTCTACGACGCCATACGACAGGTCAACTAAACGATCACAGATCAGTGTAGTCTACGACGCCATACGACAGGTCAACTAAACGATCACAGATCAGTGTAGTCTACGACGCCATACGACAGGTCAACTAAACGATCACAGATCAGTGTAGTCTACGACGCCATACGACAGGTCAACTAAGCGATCACAGATCAGTGTAGTCTACGACGCCATACGACAGGTAAACTAAGCGATCACAGATCAGTGTAGTCTACGACGACATACGACAGGTCAACTAAACGATCACAGATCAGTGTAGTCTACGACGCCATACGACAGGTAAACTAAGCGATCACAGATCAGTGTAGTCTACGACACCGTACGAAAGGTAGGCTAAAAGATCAAAGATCTACGACGCCAAACGACAGGTAGGCTAAATGATCACAGAGCAGTATTTCAGCCCGCCTTCTGGGCCGTCTACGATGCCAATACGACAGGTAGGCTAAACGATCACAGAGCAGTATTTCAGCCCGCCTTCTGGGCCGTCTACGATGCAATACGACAGGTAGGCTAAACGATCACAGAGCAGTATTTCAGCCCGCCTTCTGGGCCGTCTACGATGCCATACGACAGGTAGGCTAAACGATCACAGAGCAGTATTTCAGCCCGCCTTCTGGGCCGTCTACGATGCCATACGACAGTTAAACTCAACGATCACAGATAAAGGTTTACAGATGGGAAAACAACTTGATTGTCTTTCATTGATTGTGTATTAGGTGTGTAAGGAAATGTTTGTTTGTGCGTCCAGACCACGTCTATGCAGATCTCCACACGTTTTAGTGTTGAGTGAAATAGATTTCCTCATCAGGATGTGTTCTAACTGATCAGTTGTTTTAATGATATCGATGACACTGGGCATTTGTTTAAGGACATCATCAATGTCCAGGTTCGTATTGCTTTCCTATAACTAAGGGTCGAGCGTCCATCAGAAAGATGCATGGTCAATATTTCGTCCTTGCCTCTCAGTACGTCTGACACTCACACACACACACCTCATACATAATATGTGAGAGTATTAAAGCCACAGTTAAACCACGGCCCAGGAAAGAGCAGTAAAGTTTTAGTGCTGATGGTTCATGTAGAGGCTCCACTGACACAGTGCTCCGTCATCCTCATAAAAACAACACACACATTGGAAATGGAGCTTTATGGCCGGGGGGGCGGGGCTTAACTTTTAGTAACCCAATATCAGGGACTAAACCAAACGAGAGGACGTAAAATAGTCATCCCCTTTGATTTCCTGTGAGGGCTGTAAAGGTACTTCCATTATTGGGAAGAGGAGACTGATTGTGTCTGTAGTTGGACCGAGGAGGATAATAAGGTGGGATTTTTCTCTCTCTACATCACCCCAGCAGCTTCATGGACATTTATTCCAATGAAAAGAAAGGTTGGAAGTCTTTCTTAGGCTTTCTACAACTATTAAACATGTTTCACTACCTGTCTATTTGATCACACATTAAAAGCAGGCAATGATGTGAATTGTAAAATGGTGAATTGTACTGATTGTAAGACGCTCTGTATAAGAGCTTCTGCCAAATGACTAAAATGTAATGAATTTCTGGCCACAGCTGCAGTAGATATCTAGAAGTGTGGACTTCACGTAGTGCCTGTTTGATAACAGAATGCTCTATGTCTCAGTACTCATTTAGGGAGGATCCTGCGAGCTCTCTGCTGGTCCCACTGGAGGAAGAGCTGTTGAAGATGACCCGTTCATACTGTGGTAAATCACATGTTCTGTTTACTAAGAGACTGGCTCACAGTAATATAATAATAATAATATATGCCATTTAGCAGACGCTTTTATCCAAAGCGACTTACAGTCACGTGTGCATACATTCTACGTATGGGTGGTCCCGGGGGATCGAACCCACTACCCTGGCGTTACAAGCGCCATGCTCTACCAACTGAGCTACACAGGACTACACAGCCTTGCCAACGTCAACAGAGATGCTCAGCGTCCACATGGATGCTAGTCTGAAGTCCTGGGCCTCCAGGCTGTCCTATAGTGTTGTCATGTTCAGAGAGGTGGTAGCCTGGGTTCTGTACATTAGAGCACACTGGAGCAAAACCTTTTGCAACGGATCACTAAAATGGCCGTTTCTTATTGGACAAGATGAGCTAGTGCCTGCTGTTTCATTTCATCTTGTGTTTCATGACTACTTGGCACCTACAGCTACATGGCTGAATGAATTCATTGATACATTTTTATTTAACTGGGCAAGTCAGTTAAGAACAAGTTTAAATTGTACAATATCAGCCTACCCCGGTCAAACCCTCCCCTAACCCGGACGATGCTGGGCCGGTTGTGGGCCACCCTATTGGACTCCCGATCACGGCCGGTTGTGGGCCACCCTGTGGGACTCCCGATGCTGGGCCAGTTGTGGGCCACCCTGTGGGACTCCCGATCACGGCCGGTTGTGGGCCACCCTATGGGACTCCCGATCACGGCCGGTTGTGATACAGCCCGGGATCAAACCAAGGTCTGTAGTGACGCCTCTAGCATTGAGATGCAGTGTCTTAGACCACTTCGCCACTCGGGAGGAAGAGACGAGATGGATGTTGGTGACTTCATATGCAGGAGATACATACTGTGTGAAGAATGATGTCGCTGTCATCACTACAGATCCCACATCTTGTTCAGCGTTTCTCTGGTCATAGTCATCTGTATAGGAGGCTATATGACATTTCCAATGCTGACGAGGCTCTTCTTTAATAGTGCTGTCTGCTGTATTCAAGAGGCCTTGCTCTCCATATTGGAGAATGTGGTCTTATCCGGCCTGCAGAACATAAATAAACTCAATCAGCCTTCCTAAGCTAAATGGCACCTCTCCTATTGACAAAGAGCTAGTCTGAGCCCTCTGCCATAATGTGGACAGCATAGTGCCATGGGAGAAGGAGGCACAGACAGAAAGGAAGCTGTTTTGGAGTTTGCTTGATCGAAAATGCACTTTTTTCAATGGCAGTCTTTCCCCTTTATATTTTAAGATAAGTGGAACGAGATACGGATTAATGTGAGTTCTGGATGTTTACAGTTTATTGTCGTTCTTTAGTTTTTGTGTCAATTTGTTTACTTCAGAAATAGTTACAACCAGTACTTCTCTTTGTGTGTTATTTTGTTTGTGAAGGTTTTATTAGATGTGGATGAAGCCGTCCGTACTTTCTGCACTGATCTGTTTCAGACACATTGTCAGACATTTATAAAAGTCTTTATTACTCTGATGTTATGGTTGATTCCCTCCTTTAAACATGCTGGAACATTGTCTTTGAAGAACCACTTTACTCTGCAGTCAGTCAGTTTCCATGTGTTGTTCAGACGACAGATCGTCTTCGGTACATTCATTTGCGTTGTGTTTATAACTAATGCCAAATTTCTTTTGCACTGTTGCATGTATATTTGAAACATTGACCGTCAAAACAAACAACTTCCTTCTGTCTGTCATAGAATGATATTGAAAATGTTTAGTCATTTGTACAATACATATCTTCCCAATGATTACTTTGTGTATTTTTTATGTTGAAACAGGTAAATGCGGTATATTTTGTAGCAGAAAGGTAGTACTCACATTTTTGAATATGTCTGTCACTGTATCTTAACCAACACGTAATGTATTCTGTTAAATCCAGTAGTACACAATTTGACAGCTTGCCACCAGATGGCAGCATTGCTGCATCATGAACAGCAGTTAGCTGGACCAGAGGCGAGACTGTCAGGTTCACCTATTACATGGAGGGGGATTCATGACTAAATGTGGGACAAATATACACCGTTAACTAAATGTATGCCGTCAAAATATCTATGCAGCAATAATGTTATGGGGCGCTGCCTGTGTGGTTCAGATGGGAGTCAATCTGTCAATAAATCAAGTATAAATATATGATTGTCCCTACAGTTAACAGCTACGTAGGGGAGGTAGTATTTACAACTATTCACTATGTCAATATGAATGCCTGATATTCCCTGCCATCGCCCTAATAACTCCTGTGAACTTGTGCTTGGTTTGCGGCTTCTCTATTGTCTCCATTGATTGTGTCACATCACCTCCACTTCAAGCAAACGATGGAACAAACTCCTAACCGCCGGCACTGTTCCTTATGAGATGATCAGATTTCCACTGATACTCAGCATCTTTTTAATTGATTCTGCGAAGGTCAGGGACTTGAGCCAGATTGATGGCATGTTTCTGTCGCTGTTCCTCACAGATCAATATAACAGTAAATACCCAGTGACCCGTCTGTCTGGGGCCCTGGTGTCTGTCTGCTTTGAGCTGCTCATAACCTGGAACTGATGGGCCGTTAACATAACGCTGTAGGCCGCCCAGCTCTACTGCCATGGCATTGACCATATTGAATGGTGTTATAGTGTAATGCACCTTCCCATCTATATATTCATGTCTCCATTCCAAATGCCACCCTATTCCCTATGCAGTGCACTACCATTGAGCAGGTTCCTATGGGCCCTGGTGAATGGTAGTGCGCTAAAAGGGGGAATAGAAAGGGAAAGTAAAGGGGGGTACCCTGCATTTAACCCTTCTGAATCAGAGAGGTGCGGGGGGCTGCCTTAATCCTCATCCTGGTCTTCGGCGACCAGGGAACAATGGGTTAACTGCCTCGTTCAGGGGCAGAACCACAGATGTTTACCTTGTCAGCCCTGGGATTGGATCCAGAAGCCTTTGTGTTACTAGTCCAACCCTGTAACCAGGAAGAGCCATCTGCAGGAAGAGCCATCTGCAGGAAGAGCCATCTGCAGGAAGAGCCATGTGGTATGGAACGCATCCTTTACTGCTGTGGTCGGATTCATAACGTGACCAAGCTTCATTTACCACTTCATCTATAAGAGGTTATCAATTACCTTGACCTTTTGTTGTCCAACGTACCAAGTAACACCCTGGTTCCCAGGGGATGAAGACAAAGGGAGGGGCTTGAGCACAATGTTAGAAATTCAATATTTTCTATCAGCTAGTTTTTACTTCCCTGAAACTCTTAACATTTATATCCTCATAAATAACTATGATTTCATTTCTCACCAGGGGTTTAGGGATGGAGCTGGTCCAGATAAATACATGACCTCAAGCAGTCAGTACTACTGGTCAATGTTCTAGTAGAGGGACGTGTGTGTGTGTGTGTGTGTGTGTGTGTGTGTGTGTGTGTGTGTGTGTGTGTGTGTGTGTGTGTGTGTGTGTGTGTGTGTGTGTGTGTGTGTGTGTGTGTGTGTGTGTGTGTGTGTGTGTGTGTGTTCCATCTAAAATAAACATTTCTTTTCAATGGTTGACAAGGTAACGCGTTTGTCCTGTGGAAGCCTTGGTTTTCTCATGAAGAGAGGTTGTCTATTATTCTACAGCTTGAGAGTTATATAGAGATGAAGGGATGAGAAAAGAAGGTGAAGAATACAGATGAACAGAGAGACCATGAGGTGGAGAATAGAACAGCAGGACAGGACAAGAATGTGATACTTGAAAATCTTCTAAAACAGTAATAACCTTGTTAACACTCTACATTAAGTTTCCCCTGTTACCTTGTAGCTAAAACAGTAATAACCTTGTTAACACTCTACATTAAGTTTCCCCTGTTACTATGTAGCTAAAACAGTAATAACCTTGTTAACACTCTACATTAAGTTTCCCCTGTTACCTTGTAGCTAAAACAGTAATAACCTTGTTAACACTCTACATTAAGTTTCCCCTGTTACTATGTAGCTAAAACAGTAATAACCTTGTAACACTAATTAAGTTTCCTTTACCTTGTTAAAACAGTAATAACTTGTTAACACTCTACATTAAGTTTCCCAGTAATAACCTGTTACCTCTACATGTTTCCCCTGTTAGCTAAAACAGTAATAACCTTGTTAACACTCTACATTAAGTTTCCCCTGTTACCTTGTAGCTAAAACAGTAATAACCTTGTTAACACTCTACATTAAGTTTCCCCTGTTACTATGTAGCTAAAACAGTAATAACCTTGTTAACACTCTACATTAAGTTTCCCCTGTTACCTTGTAGCTAAAACAGTAATAACCTTGTTAACACTCTACATTAAGTTTCCCCTGTTACCTTGTAGCTAAAACAGTAATAACCTTGTTAACACTCTACATTAAGTTTCCCCTGTTACTATGTAGCTAAAACAGTAATAACCTTGTTAACACTCTACATTAAGTTTCCCCTGTTACTATGTAGCTAAAACAGTAATAACCTTGTTAACACTCTACATTAAGTTTCCCCTGTTACCTTGTAGCTAAAACAGTAATAACCTTGTTAACACTCTACATTAAGTACCTTAAAAACAGTAATAACTTGTTAACACTCTACATTAAGTTTCCCCTGTTACCTTGTAGCTAAAACAGTAATAACCTTGTTAACACTCTACATTAAGTTTCCCCTGTTACCTTGTAGCTAAAACATTAAGTTTCCCCCCTGTTACCTTGTAGCTAAAACAGTAATAACCTTGTTAACACTCTACATTAACCCTGTTACTATGTAGCTAAAACAGTAATAACCTTGTTAACACTCTACATTAAGTTTCCCCTGTTACTATGTAGCTAAAACAGTAATAACCTTGTTAACACTCTACATTAAGTTTCCCCTGTTACTATGTAGCTAAAACAGTAATAACCTTGTTAACACTCTACATTAAGTTTCCCCTGTTACCTTGTAGCTAAAACAGTAATAACCTTGTTAACACTCTACATTAAGTTTCCCCTGTTACTATGTAGCTAAAACAGTAATAACCTTGTTAACACTCTACATTAAGTTTCCCCTGTTACTATGTAGCTAAAACAGTAAAACCTTGTTAACAGTAATAACCTTGTTACTATGTAGCTAAAACAGTAATAACCTTGTTAACACTCTACATTAAGTTTCCCCTGTTACTATGTAGCTAAAACAGTAATAACCTTGTTAACACTCTACATTAAGTTTCCCCTGTTACCTTGTAGCTAAAACAGTAATAACCTTGTTAACACTCTACATTAAGTTTCCCCTGTTACCTTGTAGCTAAAACAGTAATAAGGTAATGACATAGTAAAACCTATGGAACTACTATGTCATTATAAGGTCATAGGGTTGTTATGGAATCAGCTAATACACAATTGGAACAAGGAATGTGTAGGCGCTTGTAACGCCAGGGTAGTGGGTTCGATTCCCGGGACCACCCATACGTAGAATGTATGCACACATGACTGTAAGTCGCTTTGGATAAAAGCGTCTGCTAAATGGCATATATTATTATTATTATTAATTACACATTCACTTACAGAAGGTTATTCCACATGTGTAGCTACTGATGTTATTCTTGTTCCACAATGTAACTAATGTTTTGTAATTACACATTCACTTACAGAAGGTTATTCCACATGTGTAGCTACTGATGTTATTCTTGTTCCACAATGTAACTAATGTTTTGTAATTACACATTCACTTACAGAAGGTTATTCCACATGTGTAGCTACTGATGTTATTCTTGTTCCACAATGTAACTAATGTTTTGTAATTACACGTTTGAAAGTAATCTGTGAATTACTATGTTAATAATTTAAACCAACATCTGACCTTGTTACATATAACGGCATGTAAGGTGCCATTAAATACAATGTTGATAAATAGACTAGGACCTGGTAACAATTGTTCAAGGCACACCCTGTCATCAGCTTACCCTGTCCTCAGCTTACCCTGTCCTCAGCTTACCCTGTCATCAGCTTACCCTGTCATCAGTTTACCCTGTCCTCAGCTTACCCTGTCCTCAGCTTACCCTGTCATCAGCTTACCCTGTCCTCAGCTTACCCTGTCCTCAGTTTACCCTGTCATCAGCTTACCCTGTCATCAGCTTACCCTGTCATCAGCTTACCCTGTCATCATTTTACCCTGTCATCATCATTTTACCCTGTCATCATCAGTTTACCCTGTCATCATCAGTTTACCCTGTCATCATTTACCCTGTCATCATTTACCCTGTCATCAGTTTACCCTGTCATCAGTTTACCCTGTCATCATTTTACCCTGTCATCATTTTACCCTGTCATCATTTTACCCTGTCATCATTTTACCCTGGCATCATTTTACCCTGTCATCATCAGCTTTTACCCTGTCATCATCAGTTTACCCTGTCATCACCAGTTTACCCTGTCATCATCAGTTTGCTCTGTCATCAGTTTACCCTGTCATCATCAGCTTTACCCTGTCATCATCAGCTTTTACCCCGTCATCATCAGTTTACCCCGTCATCATCAGTTTACCCTGTCATCAGTTTACCCTGTCATCATTAGCTTTTACCCCGTCATCGTCAGTTTACCCCGTCATCATCAGTTTACCCTGTCATCAGTTTACCCTGTCATCATCAGCTTACCCTGTCATCATCAGCTTACCCTGTCATCATCAGCTTACCCTGTCATCATCAGTTTACCCTGTCATCATCAGTTTACCCTGTCATCATCAGTTTACCCCGTCATGTTCAATTAGTTTGTTTCTATGTTATGACCTGGCTCGAAGGCTATAATGAATCAAGTGTAATCTGAACAATGTAGTTACATAGAATATATTGTAATTAGGAACAAGCAACTTCATGTAAATAGAAACCCTGTAGAGTATAGCCTTTATAATGACTCTACAACCTTTGTAGACAATAGGCTACCAGGATAAATTAGGAAATATTTTTTTAATGTAGGAGAACATGAGGTATAACCCTGTTAGTTACATTGTACTTACAGTCTTTGAAAGGATCCGTCCCTTTTTTCAATTTTCTCAATGTTCAAAATGTTATGTCAAGACTACTCAAGACTGCCTTTTCAAGTTTCTAACTGTGCGCTCTCCTCAAACAATAGCATTGTATTATTCCACTGTAATAGCTACTGTAAATTGGACAGTGCCATTAGATTAACAAGAATTTAAGCTTTCTGCCAATATCCAATATGTCTACGTCCTGGGAAATGTTCTTGGTACTGACAACCTCATGCTAATCGCATTAGCCTACGTTAGCTCAATCTCATGCTAATCGCATTAGCCTACGTTAGCTCAACCTCATGCTAATCCCATTAGCCTACGTTAGCTCAACCTCATGCTAATCCCATTAGCCTACGTTAGCTCAACCTCATGCTAATCGCATTAGCCTACGTTAGCTCAACCTCATGCTAATCGCATTAGCCTACGTTAGCTCAACCTCATGCTAATCCCATTAGCCTACGTTAGCTCAACCTCATGCTAATCCCATTAGCCATTAGCTCAACCTCATGTTAGCCTACGTTAGCTCAACCTCATGCTAATCCCATTAGCCTACGTTAGCTCAACCTCATGCTAATCGCATTAGCCTACGTTAGCTCAACCTCATGCTAATCCCATTAGCCTACGTTAGCTCAACCTCATGCTAATCACATTAGCCTACGTCAGCTCAACCGTCTCGTAGGGGGACCCACCGATCCTGAAGTTAACAACCAGATCTGTAATTACAATGTTGATATAAGGGATATACATGTACCTACCCAGGAGCACATCCTATGATTAGATGCCAAGTGTCTAATCATAAGAGTCGGCTGTCAAGGCAGAAAGGCTGAAGGACTGGATTAATATGAATGAATCAGAGGGACATTTTGTCTATATTTTGTCAATCAATCATTGAGGACAGGGGCTCATGAAGAGGACAGGCTACCAGCTTCCCTCCCTCCCTCTGTCCCTCCATGCCAACTCCCTTCCTACCTTCGTCCCTCCCCCCATGCCAACCCCCCTTCATCCTTCGCGCCCAACTCGACTCCCTTGGCTGTGAAGTAAATGTAACATATTTGATAGGATGACTTCCTCACATAGCATTTGAAGTACTTGTCATATGCCATCTTTAGATGTACATGAGGAAATGGATTCTGTCCCAGCTATTGGGGACAGGGGATTAGAGATGGAGATACAACTAACGAAGGGAGGGAGAGAGTTTCCTTCATAGATATATGTAAGTCCAAAATTGCATCCTATTCCCTATGTTGTGTAGTGCATGTACTTTTGACCAGAGTCCTATGGGCCCTCGTCTAAAGTAGTGCCCTATTTAGGGAATAGGGTGCCTTTTGGGACACACCTATCGGTTGTTTATTTCCATGTCGGTGGATGGCTTGGTCTTCAAGGAGATGGTGATGTCAGCTTCCTCCTGATATTGAGATGGGTACTGCAGTCAACGGGGCCTCATTAACGCCACTCTGATTATGTTGTCATTGTGTTCAGTGATTATTGGTGGAAACATGCTTTCACATCTCACAGTGTTACTGCCTCTTCCCCATCATTCAGCGTCTGGCTCCCGTGACTCACATAACTTTGTCAATGAAGTCGGCAAGTATTTTCACAATATTTAAAGATTCCGGCGCCTGTTGCCAAACAAAAAAGCGAGTGAGACATCTGTCTTTCCAGAGAGGACAATTATTACAAAATGTTTTGCCTCAAACATTAAATGGAAGCAGCTTGAGTCCGCGGTAGTTAAATATGCTAGCCTTGGGAAATATCTTTCCTCTCGTTTGAACCAAGAACCACAGAGGTCTGATACAAAGACAAACAGAAGTAAAAATGGCACCTGACTATGAGCGCTAGAATCTCTCCCAAGGACAAAGGGAGAGTAAGTTCTCACGTCCTTGTTTCAAAGCTTTCAACTTTCTTCAAAAGCTCCAAACTTTCAGCTAAATGGGGCTTTTCAATGTTTTTAGTCTTCAAGGCAGTTTGTGGATCTCTTTGTACAGTGAAAACACAAACCTACGAGAGTCAACAAGAAGCAATGTTCTGATCTATACCCCTCTACATCTATGTTAGAGAAGCCATCAGTTCTCCTCAGGTGCCACTCAAAGCAGGACAGTTTGTGTAGAACAGACGTAGAATCAAACATAACAAGGTCTTTACAGAACACCACCACAGAACGTTGCTGTGCCACTCTCCCTCCCCTCAAGGCAACTCAACATTCAGTTTGTGGAAACAGTGTGTGAGGGACAGAAAAATGAGGAGGTATTTTAAAGAAGACTGTGACAGCATCTCTCCATATCCCTCTCCATCCGACTCAATAGGGCCCTCGTCAAGTGAACACAACAGAAGTGTTGTGGTGAAAAAGAGCACTGACATCAGAAATGGGGTGACCCCACGCTTCTTTTGTGTTTCACTCTTCCGTGACCATCCTCATCATTTAACAATACATTTCTCATTACAATCCCCCATCTCCATTCATCCCACGATCCATCCCTCCATCCCTGCTCAACAATGTTTGCCTCTGTCGTGATCTGAGTTAAGAGGAGGAGGCGTGGTGGTTCTGGATCAACATAGAAACAGCCTTTGCTCTTCTCCATCCAGCGACCTTATCGCTCTCTCTCTCCTCCACGCTCCCTCTCTCTCCCACAGTCTCCCGTGTCTCCCTCTGTCTCTCCTGTGAGCTTTTCAATTAGGTAATTACATGGCTCTTGAAAGGAGACAGCCTGGACACTGGGGTTCTATTGTGAGAGCACCTGTCCCTCCCCAGACTGCAATTACCTGCCATACTAGAGAGAGAAGAGAGGGAGGGAGAGAGAGAGCGGGAAGGGAGAGGGGGAAAGAGGAGGGAGAGAGCGGGAGGGGAGAGGAGGGAGTTGGAGATGGAGGGAGGGGAGACAGGAAGAGGAGAGAGAGAAGATAAGAACATTGTGTTGTGTCCTCCGTGCTGCCAGCGACCCAGCCAGCATCCAGGGAGAGGCGTATTCAGCAGGCCTGGTCTTCCATCAATAGCCTGGGGAGGAAGGGACGGATAGATAGATAGATGGAGGGATGAATGAAGGGATGGAGGCAGGGGAGGAAGGGACTGATAGATAGATGGAGGGATGAATGAAGGGACAGAGGCAGGGGAGGAAGGGACTGATAGATAGATGGAGGGATGAATGATGATAGATGAATGAATGAAGGGACAGAGGGAGGGAAGAATGAAGGGACAGAGATAGGGGAGGAAGGGACTGATAGATAGATGGAGGGATGAATGAAGGGACAGAGGCAGGGGAGGAAGGGACTGATAGATAGATGGAGGGATGGAGGAAGGGACTGATAGATAGATGGAGGGATGAATGAAGGGACAGAGGCAGGGAGGAAGGGACTGATAGATAGATGGAGGGATGAATGAATGAAGGGACAGAGGCAGGGGAGGAAGGGACTGATAGATAGATGGAGGGATGAATGAAGGGACAGAGGCAGGGAGGAAGGGACTGATAGATAGATGGAGATAGATAGATGGAGGGATGAATGAAGGGACAGGCAGGGGAGGAAGGGACTGATAGATAGATGGAGGGATGAATGAAGGGACAGAGGCAGGGAGGAAGGGACTGATAGATAGATGGAGGGATGAATGAATGAATGAAGGGACAGAGGGACAGAGGCAGGGAGGAAGGGACTGATAGATAGATGGAGGGATGAATGAATGGGGACAGAGGAGGAGGAAGGACTGAGATAGATGGACTGAATAGATGGAGGGATGAATGAGGGACAGAGGCAGGAGGAAGGGACTGATAGATAGATGGAGGGATGAATGAAGGGACAGGAGGCAGGGGAGGAAGGGACTGATAGATAGATGGAGGGATGAATGAATGAAGGACAGAGGAAGGGAGGAAGGGACTGATAGATAGATGGATGGGAAATGAAGGGACAGAGGGAAGGGACTGATAGATAGATGGAGGCAGAATGAAGGGAGGAAGGGACTGATAGATAGATGGAGGGATGAATGAAGGGACAGAGGCAGGGAGAGAAGGGACTGATAGATAGATGGAGGGATGAATGAAGGGACAGAGGCAGGGAGGAAGGGACTGATAGATAGATGGAGGGATGAATGAATGAAGGGACAGATAGATGGAGGGATGAATGGGAAGGGACTGATAGATAGATGGAGGGATGAATGAATGAAGGGACAGATAGGGAGGGATGAATGAAGGATGGAGGGGAGGAAGGGACTGATAGATAGATGGAGGGATGAATGAAGGGACAAGAAGGAAGGGACTGATAGATAGATGGAGGGATGAATGAAGGGACAGAGGCAGGGGAGGAAGGGACTGATAGATAGATGGAGGGATGAATGAATGAAGGGACAGAGGCAGGGGAGGAAGGGACTGATAGATAGATGGAGGGATGAATGAAGGGACAGAGGCAGGGGAGGAAGGGACTGATAGGGATGAATGATGGAGGGGGACTGAATAGAAGGGATGAGAAGGCAGGGGAGGAAGGGACTGATAGATAGATGGAGGGATGAATGAAGGACAGAGGCAGGGGAGGAAGGGACTGATAGATAGATGGAGGGATGAATGAAGGGACAGGAGGCAGGGGAGGAAGGGACTGATAGATAGATGGAGGGATGAATGAAGGGACAGAGGCAGGGGAGGAAGGGACTGATAGATAGATGGAGGGATGAATGAAGATAGATGGAGGCAGGGGGGGAGGAAGGGACTGATAGATAGATGGAGGGATGAATGAAGGATGGAGGCAGGGGAGGAAGGGACTGATAGATAGATGGAGGGATGAATGATGGAGGGATGAATGAAGGGACAGAAGGAAGGGACTGATAGATAGATGGAGGGATGAATGAAGGGACAGATAGCAGGGAGGAAGGGACTGATAGATAGATGGAGGGATGAATGAAGGGACAGAGGCAGGGGAGGAAGGGACTGATAGATAGATGGAGGGATGAATGAAGGGACAGAGGCAGGGGAGGAAGGGACTGATAGATAGATGGAGGGATGAATGAAGGGACAGAGGCAGGGGAGGAAGGGACTGATAGATAGATGGAGGGATGAATGAATGAAGGGACAGAGGCAGGGAGGAAGGGACTGATAGATAGATGGATGGATGAATGAATGAAGGGACAGAGGCAGGGGAGGAAGGGACTGATAGATAGATAGATGGATGAATGAATGAAGGGACAGAGGCAGGGGAGGAAGGGACTGATAGATAGATGGAGGGATGAATGAAGGGGGACAGAGGCAGGGAGGAAGGGACTGATAGATAGATGGATGGATGAATGAATGAAGGGACAGAGGCAGGGGAGGAAGGGACTGATAGATAGATGGAGGGATGAATGAAAGAGGCAGGAAGGGACTGATAGATAGATGGAGGGATGAATGAAGGGACTGATAGATAGATGGAGGGATGAATTAAGGGACAGAGGCAGGGGAGGAAGGGACTGATAGATAGATGGAGGGATGAATGAAGGGACGGAGGCAGGGGAGGAAGGGACTGATAGATAGATGGAGGGATGAATGAAGGATGGAGGCAGGGGAGGAAGGGACTGATAGATAGATGGAGGGATGAATGAAGGATGGAGGCAGGGGAGGAAGGGACTGATAGATAGATGGAGGGATGAATGAAGGATGGAGGCAGGGGAGGAAGGGACTGATAGATAGATGGAGGGATGAATGAAGGATGGAGGCAGGGGAGGAAGGGACTGATAGATAGATGGAGGGATGAATGAAGGGACAGGCAGGGGAGGAAGGGACTGATAGATAGATGGAGGGATGAATGAAGGGACAGAGGCAGGGGAGGAAGGGACTGATAGATAGATGGAGGGATGAATGAAGGGACAGAGGCAGGGGAGGAAGGGACTGATAGATAGATGGAGGGATGAATGAAGGGACAGAGGCAGGGGAGGAAGGGACTGATAGATAGATGGAGGGATGAATGAAGGGACAGAGGTAGGGGAGGAAGGGACTGATAGATAGATGGAGGGATGAATGAAGGATGGAGGCAGGGGAGGAAGGGACTGATAGATAGATGGAGGGATGAATGAAGGATGGAGGCAGGGGAGGAAGGGACTGATAGATAGATGGAGGGATGAATGAAGGATGGAGGCAGGGGAGGAAGGGACTGATAGATAGATGGAGGGATGAATGAAGGGACTGATAGATAGATGGAGGGATGAATGAAGGGACAGAGGCAGGGGAGGAAGGGACTGATAGATAGATGGAGGGATGAATGAAGGGACAGAGGCAGGGGAGGAAGGGACTGATAGATAGATGGAGGGATGAATGAAGGGACAGAGGCAGGGGAGGAAGGGACTGATAGATAGATGGAGGGAATGAAGGGATGAAGGGGGACTGATAGGTAGATGGAGGGATGAATGAAGGGACAGGGGAGGAAGGGACTGATAGATAGATGGAGGGATGAATGAAGGGACAGAGGCAGGGGAGGAAGGGACTGATAGATAGATGGAGGGATGAATGAAGGGACAGAGGCAGGGGAGGAAGGGACTGATAGATAGATGGAGGGATGAATGAAGGGACAGGCAGGGGAGGAAGGGACTGATAGATAGATGGAGGGATGAATGAAGGGACGGAGGCAGGGGAGGAAGGGACTGATAGATAGATGGAGGGATGAATGAAGGGACAGGCAGGGGAGGAAGGGACTGATAGATAGATGGAGGGATGAATGAAGGGACGGAGGGGAGGAAGGGACTGATAGGATGGAGGAAATGGGACTGATAGATAGATGGAGGGATGAATGAAGGGACGGAGGCAGGGGAGGAAGGGACTGATAGATAGATGGAGGGATGAATGAAGGGACGGAGGCAGGGGAGGAAGGGACTGATAGATAGATGGAGGGATGAATGAAGGGACGGAGGCAGGGGAGGAAGGGACTGATAGATAGATGGAGGGATGAATGAAGGGACGGAGGCAGGGGAGGAAGGGACTGATAGATAGATGGAGGGATGAATGAAGGGACGGAGGCAGGGGAGGAAGGGACTGATAGATAGATGGAGGGATGAATGAAGGGACGGAGGCAGGGGAGGAAGGGACTGATAGATAGATGGAGGGATGGAATGGATGATAGATAGATGGAGGGATGAATGAAGGGACGGAGGCAGGGGAGGAAGGGACTGATAGATAGATGGAGGGATGAATGAAGGGACGGAGGCAGGGGAGGAAGGGACTGATAGATAGATGGAGGGATGAATGAAGGGACGGAGGCAGGGGAGGAAACGGGGATTCTGGGTTGTAGAAGAGTATGGTAACAGAGACATGACAACAGGGTTATTTTCGTTTGTTTGCTTGTTGACATGTTTTCATGCTGCCTCTATTATCTATCTAGAAGACGTTCATCTGTATAGACATGGTAGAGTGATGACTACAACGTAGCTGTAACATGCAGGGCAAACAATCCATTTCACAACCATGTTTCATTCATTCAATGTGATCCTCAGCTATTTATTTCTGTGGGGTATTCACTTCACATCTCGTTCAACTTAAACAAATGATAGTCTATATCCTAAAACACACACATTATTCAGTGTGTTAGACTAAATAATAGTAAATTATCCCCTCTGACTGAGAGTAAACGGCTCTCTGACTCCCTAGTAGGCTAATTTACACCTGGGTTCACTTTATTGTGCGCTAGCTATTGATTTTCCTTGGACACACCTGTAACGTTCTAAAGCTCTAAAGTCAATGCAGATTTCTGCCTGTTAGGGAGAGATTGGAGGTAGAGATCTCTGTGTGTGTGTGTGTGTGTGTGTGTGTGTGTGTGTGTGTGTGTGTGTGTGTGTGTGTGTGTGTGTGTGTGTGTGTGTGTGTGTGTGTGTGTGTGTGTGTGTGTGTGTGTGTGTGTGTGTGTGTGTGTGTGTGTGTGTGTGTGTGTGTGTGTGTGTGTGTGTGTGAGTGAGCCTCGAGGGTGGCAACACGTGTCAATACGTCTGCCACGACTGTTCCCATGGCGATAAGGATCTACCTCCATCAATTAAACCGCTTGGACTTCCTGGTTGCAGACAGTGATGGACAGGTTCAATCTGACACATCACCATTAGGTTTTACTCTCCATCCATGGGTTTGTCTCATATCATATCCCCTGGCGGTTAAGAGTTGGGCCAGTAACCAAAAAGTAACTGGTTCGAATCCCTGTGCCAGCAAGGTGGAACAATCTGCCGTTCTCCCCTTGAGCAAGGCAGTTAACTCCCAACAACATCTGATCCCCGGGCGGCGATGACGCAGCCCCTCCGCACCTCTCTGATTCCGAGGGGTTGGGTTAAATGAGGAAGACACATTTCAGTTGTACAGGTGACTAGGTCTCCCCCTTTCCCTTCTATAACATCACCGTTGACTACTGAGTCTCTCAGGTTCAAGGTGAATGGTGATGTTTGTCAAACAGGCTCAACAGTATGGCTTTAAGAGGAGGTGCTTGTACATCATAACCACGCATCCCTGATCATGCAAATGAGCTAAATGATGTCAATGGTTAAATGGACTCTAGATGGCATGTTTGGCACTGTGCCAAGGCCCTGTGTGTAATCCAATGCACTCACCAGCGATATCAGTGATGTTATCATGTTTCCACATTGTAATGTTCAGGATGTGATATCGGTCAGATTAATCGTTATCAGCAGCGTCGTATGACATTGAGGACTAACGAGGGGATACTGGGAATTGGAATGGAAATGGAACCGGCATAATTAGGATAGACCCAATTATCGTCCATAGAGATTCTGTTTTTAGGGGAATTAGGTTAGCAATGTACAGCTCATTTTGACTTCTTG
This sequence comes from Oncorhynchus gorbuscha, assembly GCF_021184085.1. NCBI lineage: Eukaryota > Metazoa > Chordata > Actinopteri > Salmoniformes > Salmonidae > Oncorhynchus > Oncorhynchus gorbuscha. The sequence continues at coordinate 165,797 of NW_025745797.1, read as the reverse complement.
AGACAGGCAGGCAGGCAGGTCTCCTCAGTACTTCAGTTAGTGTTTGAGGTCTCCTCAGTACTTCAGTTAAAGTGTTTGAGGTCTCCTCAGTACTTCAGTTAAAGTGTTTGAGGTCTCCTCAGTATTTCATTTAAAGTGTTTGAGGTCTCCTCAGTACTTCAGTTAAAGTGTTTGAGGTCTCCTCAGTACTTCAGTTAGTGTTTGTGGTCTCCTCAGTATTTCATTTAAAGTGTTTGAGGTCTCCTCAGTACTTCAGGGCGATCTGTGCTCTTTGATCTGGAAGGCCTTTGAATATCCCGTCACCCTGACACGTTATATAAGATAGCAGCACATACACACACACACACAAACATACTCCCAGCTTCTCAGAACACAGCGTCTTGACAAGAGGAAGAATAACTTTTTGAAGAAGAGAGGTAGAGACAGTCAGACTGACATAAAGTAAAAGATGGAAGAGATGGAGAGAGGAGACAGACACTGAGTGGCACACTGAAAGGGCTGCCTGTACCTAACCCATCTCAGTTAAAAATGGAAAAGGAACACAGAGACAAACCTGAAGGATGTCAAATGTAACTGAGATCTGTGATGTTCCAAGGTCATAATCAGACTGTTTCCATCTTCCTGTATCTCAGCTCTGATGCCGATGGACCCCTCAGGACTCGGGAAGAAAGTGAGCGAGAGAGACAGAGAGAAAGGAGAGAGAGACCGAGAGCGAGAGAGAAAGAGAGCAAGGAGGGAAAGAGAGAAAAGGGGGAGAGTGAGAGAAAGGGAGGAGAGTGAGAGAAAGGAGAGAGAGACCGAGAGCGAGGGAGAGAAAAGGGGGAGAGTGAGAGAAAGGGAGGAGAGTGAGAGAAAGGGGGAGAGTGAGAGAAAGGGAGGAGAGTGAGAGAAAGGGAGGAGGAGAGTGAGAGAAAGGGAGGAGAAGGAAAGAGGAAGAGAAAGGGAGGAGAGAAGGAAAGAGGAGGAGAGTGAGAGAAAGGGAGGAGAGTGAGAGAAAGAGAGGAGAGTGAGAGAAAGAGAGGAGAGTGAGAGAAAGGGAGGAGAGTGAGAGAAAGGGAGGAGAGGAAAGAAGAGGCTTAGAGAGAGAATTAGGATTAGGCTAAAAATTAGGATTTGGCTAAAAATACTTGAATCAGTCATAGAGCCCATTGCCCTTTATGGTTGTGAGGTCTGGGGTCCGCTCACCAACCAAGACTTCACAAAATGGGACAAACACCAAATTGAGACTCTGCACGCAGAATTCTGCAAAAATATCCTCCGTGTACAACGTAAAACACCAAATAATGCATGCAGAGCAGAATTAGGCCGATACCCACTAATTATCAAAATCCAGAAAAGAGCCGTTAAATTCTACAACCACCTAAAAGGAAGCGATTCACAAACCTTCCATAACAAAGCCATCACCTACAGAGAGATGAACCTGGAGAAGAGTCCCCTAAGCAAGCTGGTCCTGGGGCTCTGTTCACAAACACAAACACACCCTACAGAGCCCCAGGACAACAGTACAATTAGACCCAACCAAATCATGAGAAAACAAAAAGATAATTACTTAACACATTGGAAAGAATTAACAAAAAAACAGAGCAAACTAGAATGCTATTTGGCCCTACACAGAGAGTACACAGCGGCAGAATACCTGACCACTGTGACTGACCCAAAATTAAGGAAAGCTTTGACTATGTACAGACTCAGTGAGCATAGCCTTGCTATTGAGAAAGGCCGCCGTAGGCAGACATGGCTCTCAAGAGAAGACAGGCTATGTGCTCACTGCCCACAAAATGAGGTGGAAACTGAGCTGCACTTCCTAACCTCCTGCCCAATGTATGATCATATTAGAGAGACATATTTCCCTCAGATTACACAGACCCACAAAGAATTTGAAAACAAATCCAATTTTGAAAAACTCTCATATCTACTGGGTGAAATTCCACAGTGTGACATCACAGCAGCAAGATTTGTGACCTGTTGCCACGAGAAAAGGGCAACCAGTGAAGAACAAACACCATTGTAAATACAACCCATATTTATGCTTATTCATTTTATCTTGTGTCATTTAACTATTTGTACATTGTATATATATATATATAAAATTACATTTGTAATGTCTTTACTGTTTTTAAACTTCTATATGTGTAATATTTACTGTTAATTTTTGTTGTTTTTCACTTTATATATTCACTTTGTATGTTGTCTACCTCACTTGCTTTGGCAATGTTAACACATGTTTCCCATGCCAATAAACCCCTTGAAATTGAAATTGAAATTGAGAGAGAGAGATGCAGACAGAGAGAGAGAGATGCAGACAGAGAGAGAGAGATGCAGACAGAAAGAGAGAGATGCAGACAGAGAGAGAGAGATGCAGACAGAGAGAGAGAGATGCAGACAGAGAGAGAGATGCAGACAGAGAGAGAGAGATGCAGACAGAGAGAGAGAGATGCAGACAGAAAGAGAGAGATGCAGACAGAAAGAGAGAGATGCAGACAGAGAGAGAGAGATGCAGACAGAGAGAGAGATGCAGACAGAGAGAGAGAGATGCAGACAGAGAGAGAGATGCAGACAGAGAGAGAGATGCAGACAGAGAGAGAGAGATGCAGACAGAGAGAGAGATGCAGACAGAGAGAGAGAGATGCAGACAGAGAGAGAGAGATGCAGACAGAAAGAGAGAGATGCAGACAGAAAGAGAGAGATGCAGACAGAGAGAGAGAGATCACTATACGTTTTGGTCCAGGGAAGGTGTTCTATCCCTATGGAATAGGGTGCAATTTGGGACACAATATGGGCTCTGGCCAAAAGTAGTGCACTACATAGGGAATAGGTTGCCATTTGGGACAGACGATGTACGCCACCTACTTAGTGTTCTTCTTCAAAGCCAAGATGAATAAAATCCAGCACGGCATCACACTCCATTTCCGCTAAACCTAATCATAGAAATTGCAGTTGGCTTTTTTTCATGGCTCGATCCAAATTATATAATTTAATTAACATTTAGGAGGCCAGAAAGCTCCTCTCATATCTTAAATACCACAGCTAGCAAGATATAGTTATGATGTTTGATATGAGGAGATGGGAAATTAAAGGCAGTAAAACTAAGACTTGTAATTTGTCGAAGGTCAGGGCTTCCATCTTAATGTATTGATTGGAAGGGAGTTATCTACTACTGTAACTCTCAGCTGGAGAAATAACCATATCCACAGTATTTTAAGATCCCATAACTCTCAATTCTTTTAAGATCCCATAGACATAAAGTGCATTGGGAAAGTATTCAGACCCCTTGACTTTTCCCACATTTTGTTACATTAGTCTTATTCTAAAAAGTATTGAATCATTTTTCCTCATCGATCTACACACAATAGCCCATAATGACATCACAATACCCCATAATGGCATCACAATAGCCCATAATGGCATCACAATAGCCCATAATGACATCACAATACCCCATAATGGCATCACAATAGCCCATAATGACAAAGCGAAAACAGGTTTTTAGATATTTGTGCACATTTATTACAAATAAAAAACTGATACCTTATTTACATAAGTATTCAGATCCTTTGCTATGAGACTCTAAATTGAGCTCAGATGCATCCTGTTTCCATGAATCATCATTGAGATGTTTCTATAACTTGGAGTCCACCTGTGGTAAATTGGGGGTAGAAGCTGTTCAGCAGTCTGATGGCTTGGAGGTAGAAGCTGTTCAGCAGTCTGATGGCTTGGGGGTAGAAGCTGTTCAGCAGTCTGATGGCTTGGGGGTAGAAGCTGTTCAGCAGTCTGATGGCTTGGGGGTAGAAGCTGTTCAGCAGTCTGATGGCTTGGGGGTAGTAGCTGTTCAGCAGTCTGATGGCTTGGGGATAGAAGCTGTTCAGCAGTCTGATGGCTTGGAGGTAGAAGCTGTTCAGCAGTCTGATGGCTTTGGGGTAGAAGCTGTTCAGCAGTCTGATGGCTTGGGGGTAGAAGCTGTTCAGCAGTCTGATGGCTTGGGGGTAGAAGCTGTTCAGCAGTCTGATGGCTTGGGGGTAGAAGCTGTTATGGAGCCTTTTGGTCCTCAGCATAATGCTGTGTGGGTGTTTTTCAGTGGCAGGGACTGGGAGACTAATCAGGATCGAGGGAAAGATGAACGGAGCAAAGTACAGAGAGTACTCAGGACCTCAGACTTTGGGTGAAGGTTCACCTTCCAACAGGACAACGACCCTAAGCACACAGCCAAGACAATGCAGGAGTGGCTTCGGGACAAGTCTTTGAATGTCCTTTAAATTTTTCTCATTTACATCAACGACCTGGGGAATAGTTACAGGGGAGAGGAGGTGGATGAATGAGAGGATCTGCAGAGAAGAATGGGAGAAACTCTCCAGGTGTGCCAAACTTGTAGCGTCATTTTAATCCATTTTAGAATAAGCCTGAAACGCAACGAAATGTGAAAATAGTCGAGGGGTCTGAATAATTTCCAAATGCACTGTAACTCTCAGTGATTTAACATCACCAGGGACATAACTCTCAGTGACTTAACATCACCAGGGACATAACTCTCAGTGATTTAACATCACCAGGGACATAACTCTCAGTGATTTAACATCACCAGGGACATAACTCTCAGTGATTTAACATCACCAGGGACATAACTCTCAGTGACATAACATCACCAGGGACATAACTCTCAGTGATTTAACATCACCAGGGACATAACTCTCAGTGACTTAACATCATCAGGGACATAACTCTCAGTGATTTAACATCATCAGGGACATAACTCTCAGTGACTTAACATCACCAGGGACATAACTCTCAGTGATTTAACATCACCAGGGACATAACTCTCAGTGACTTAACATCACCAGGGACATAACTCTCAGTGATTTAACATCACCAGGGACATAACTCTCAGTGACTTAACATCACCAGGGACATAACTCTCAGTGACTTAACATCACCAGGGACATAACTCTCAGTGATTTAACATCACCAGGGACATAACTCTCAGTGACTTAACATCACCAGGGACATAACTCTCAGTGATTTAACATCACCAGGGACATAACTCTCAGTGATTTAACATCACCAGGGACATAACTCTCAGTGATTTAACATCAAGGGACTAACTCAGTGATTTAACATCACCAGGGACATAACTCTCAGTGACATAACTCTCAGTGACTTAACATCACCAGGGACATAACTCTCAGTGATTTAACATCACCAGGGACATAACTCTCAGTGACATAACTCTCAGTGATTCAACATCACCAGGGACATAACTCTCAGTGATTCAACATCACCAGGGACATAACTCTCAGTGATTCAACATCACCAGGGACATAACTCTCAGTGATTCAACATCACCAGGGACATAACTCTCAGTGATTTAACATCACCAGGGACATAACGCTCAGTGATTTAACATCACCAGGGACATAACTCTCAGTGATTTAACATCACCAGGGACATAACTCTCAGTGACTTAACATCACCAGGGACATAACTCTCAGTGATTTAACATCACCAGGGACATAACGCTCAGTGATTTAACATCACCAGGGACATAACTCTCAGTGATTTAACATCACCAGGGACATAACTCTCAGTGACTTAACATCACCAGGGACATAACTCTCAGTGACTTAACATCACCAGGGACATAACTCTCAGTGATTTAACATCACCAGGGACATAACTCTCAGTGACATAACTCTCAGTGATTCAACATCACCAGGGACATAACTCTCAGTGATTCAACATCACCAGGGACATAACTCTCAGTGATTCAACATCACCAGGGACATAACTCATCACCAGGGACATAACGCTCAGTGATTTAACATCACCAGGGACATAACTCTCAGTGATTTAACATCACCAGGGACATAACTCTCAGTGACTTAACATCACCAGGGACATAACTCTCAGTGATTTAACATCACCAGGGACATAACTCTCAGTGATTTAACATCACCAGGGACATAACTCTCAGTGACTTAACATCACCAGGGACATAACTCTCAGTGATTTAACATCACCAGGGACATAACTCTCAGTGACTTAACATCACCAGGGTGCAATAAATCTGATGGTGGTTAACAAATCAAACCCCACCACATGATGACTGTTCATAGACACACATACACACACACTGTAACGTGGTGATTATAAATGGATCCAGCATGTGGTGTTCAACAGTATATAGCAGTTAATCATTGTTACCTCTGACACTAGAGGAATGCCACAGTGATTTCCAGATGACAGATATGGATGGTCTAGATGTACAGTGCAGGGTGGAGAATAATTACATTGTTTAATTGTTGTCCAAGAAGTCATGGTAATTATTCTAACCTAAACCTCATGGGACTCAACATGGCATCACAAATAAACTATGACAGATTATAGCTGGATTCAAAAAATTAAGTACTGTGCCCTGCGTCCCAAATGGCACCCTATTCCCTATGTAGTGCACTACTTTAGACCAGGGACCTGGTTAAAAGTAGTGCACTCTGGGGAATAGGGTGCCATTTGGGGAGCAAACTATAAGAGCCTAATGTAGTGGGTGTAAATCATGTTTCTAAGGGAGACCCTCATCATTTCATGTTCATTGTTTTGTGTTTATCCATTCATTAACTTCTGATTGGACTTAATATCCATGGAGTTTACATTTCTCCATTAATTAGTGATGTGTTCTGTTCCAGTCGGCATTCAACATTTATTTAACATTGAACTTTTAACTTTATTCATCATTAAACATTTACATTTATCCTTCAACATTTAACGTTATTCATCATTAAACATTTACATTTATCCTTCAACATTTAACTTTATTCATCATTAAACATTTACATTTATCATTCAACATTTAACTTTATTCATAATTAAACATTTACTTTATCATTCAACATTTAACTTCATTCATCATTAAACATTTACATTTATCCTTCAACATTTAACTTTATTCATCATTAAACATTTACATTTATCCTTCAACATTTAACTTTATTCATCATTAAACATTTACATTTATCATTCAACATTTAACTTTATTCATCATTAAACATTTACATTTATCATTCAACATTTAACTTTATTCATCATTCAACATTTACATTTATCCTTCAACATTTAACTTTATTCATCATTAAACATTTACGTTTATCATTCAACATTTAACTTTATTCATCATTAAACATTTACATTTATCATTCAACATTTAACTTTATTCATCATTCAACATTTACATTTATCCTTCAACATTTAACTTTATTCATCATTAAACATTTACGTTTATCATTCAACATTTAAATTTATTCATCATTAAACATTTACATTTATCATTCAACATTTAACTTTATTCATCATTAAACATTTACATTTATCATTTAACTTTATTCATCATTAAACATTTACATTTATCATTTAACTTTATTCATCATTAAACATTTACATTTATCATTCAACATTTAACTTTATTCATCATTCAGCATTTACATTTATCCTTCAACATTTAACTTTATTCATCATTCAACATTTACATTTATCCTTCAACATTTAACTTTATTCATCATTAAACATTTACATTTATCCTTCAACATTTAACTTTATTCATCATTAAACATTTACGTTTATCATTCAACATTTAACTTTATTCATCATTAAACATTTACATTTATCATTCAACATTTAAATTTATTCATCATTCAACATTTACATTTATCATTCAACATTTAACTTTATTCATCATTCAACATTTGTATTCTGTTTTTTTGTTCCGGCATCATTTCACTGAGTCAAATTCCTCTACAGTCCTTGCAAATGTATTTGGTGTATAAATGTGATTCTGAGTGCCTTGAAGGAGGAGCAGTGATTGCAGTGTCATCCGACTCACAAGACACAGGGTGGCGAGTACCTGTCAGGTGAGCCGACAGCGATGTATTTCAGATAGTATATTGTATTCTGTTCTATACTTCTAGGATAGTAGAATGTATGTCTAAACCTCTAACTCTGTGAGTGACTCCTATTTGTCAGTGTGACGACATTATTATTTATGCCACTCTTATGGTCCACAATGCAACACATAGTATAAATCATGCATGTAATGAAACGGCCATTGCCTCAGAGACGTGTGTAGATATATCTTCATCTGTGGCTCTGTGTCTCTCCATTTTACTCCCACCTCTTTACAAGCCCACAGATGACAACAGGCCTTTTGTTTATCTGCTGTGATGTTCAATGCTGTTTGTCTATAATATTCATGACTTCCGTTCTCCTAGGCAGCGATGCCAAACACACACACACACACACACACACACACACACACACACACACACACACACACACACACACACACACACACACACACACACACACACACACACACACACACACACACACACACACACACACACACACACACACACACACACACACACACACACACAAACCACTGTCTTCCAGCCTTTTGTTTTCCTCTGCCGGTAGTGAGGACGGATGTCTTTGTCCACGTTTAATTATGGATGAATGGGAAAGAATAGCAAGGTAATTGATAGCAGTTCCTCTTTGTGGTCCTCCCCCTCTCACTTTATCAGCCTCACAGCACAGCTTGTCACAATGGCCTCCTTCTTACGCCTTCACCCTTTCTACCGCATTTATTTACCAAAATAACAATTGTCCTGGTTCCGGACAGATAAGCGGTTTAATTCTGTTAACTTCTGTTATCTTATCAGTGGAGGAGGGAAATTGAAAGAGAACGGGGAAATTTCCTAATTAGTGATTTTGATGTATTGTCCCCTTGCATGTGTGAGATTGGCAAACAGATTGCGCCCACAATGATCATTTGTAATTGGAAAATTGGGATTCAGAAAATATCCTTTAGATTTCTACAGGCTTTACGTTCTCTCACGTCCACTTTGTCTCGCGTCCACTTTAACTCTACCTACATGTACATATTACCTCAATTACCTCAACTAACCGGTGCCCCTGCACATTGACTCTGTACCGGTACCCCCTGTGTATTGTTTTTTTACTGCTACTCTTTAATTATTTGTTACTGTTACTGATCTATTTTTTACTTAACACTTATGTTTTTTCTTAACACTGCACTGTTGGTTAAGGGCTTGTAAGTAAGCATTTCACTGTAATGTCTACCTGTTGTATTCGGCTCATGTGACAATTTTCTTTTGATTTGATTTGAAAAGGAAACGGCTAACCTTTCTAGCATTACCTCAGGTAGTTAGCATGAATGCTAATCGGAGGCTTCAATTTGATAACTGTACTGTTCATAAAATATTCACCCAGTGTTCATTAGTCTACAATGGAGCTGTTTGCTTCTTCCTCTTAGTAAGAGATGAGAACGAGAAGGCGAGGGAGTGAGAAGGCGAGGGAAAGAGAAGGCGAGGGAGAGAGAAGGCGAGGGAAAGAGAAGGCGAGGGAGAGAGAAGGCGAGGGAAAGAGAAGGCGAGGGAATGAGAAGGCGAGGGAGAGAGAAGGCGAGGGAATGAGAAGGCGAGGGAATGAGAAGGCGAGGGAATGAGAAGGCGAGGGAGAGAGAAGGCGAGGGAGTGAGAAGGCGAGGGAATGAGAAGGCGAGGGAATGAGAAGGCGAGGAGGAGAAGGCGAGGGAATGAGAAGGCGAGGGAATGAAGGCGAGAAGAGAAGGCGAGGGAGAGAAAGGCGAGGGAATGAGAAGGCGAGGGAGAGAGAAGGCGAGGGAATGAGAAGGCGAGGGAATGAGAAGGCGAGGGAATGAGAAGGCGAGGGATAGAGAAGGCGAGGGATAGAGAAGGCGAGGGAATGAGAAGGCGAGGGAGAGAGAAGGCGAGGAAAGAGAAGGCGAGGGAGAGAGAAGGCGAGGGAAAGAGAAGGCGAGGAGAGAGAAGGGTGAGAGAGAGAAGGCGAGGGAGAGAGAAGGCGAGGGAAGAGAAGGCGAGGGAATGAGAAGGCGAGGGATAGAGAAGGCGAGGGAAGAGAAGGCGAGGAGAGAGAAGGCGAGGGAGTGAGAAGGCGAGGGAGTGAGAAGGCGAGGGAGAGAGAAGGTGAGGGAAAGGAAGGCGAGGGAGAAGAGAAGGCGAGGGAGAGAGAAGGCGAGGGAGAGAGAGGCGAGGGAAAGAGAAGGCGAGGGAGAGAGAAGGCGAGGGAGAGAGAAGGCGAGGGAGAGAGAAGGCGAGGGAGAGAAGAGGGAGAGAAGGCGAGGGAATGAGAAGGCGAGGGAGAGAGAAGGCGAGGGAAAGAGAAGGCGAGGGAGAGAGAAGACGAGGGAGAGAGAAGGCGAGGGAGAGAGAAGGCGAGGGAGAGAAGGCGAGGGAGAGAGAAGGCGAGGGAAAGAGAAGGCGAGGGAGTGAGAAGGCGAGGGAGTGAGAAGGCGAGGGAAAGAGAAGGCGAGGGAATGAGAAGGCGAGGGAATGAGAAGGCGAGGGAGAGAGAAGGCGAGGGAGAGAAAAGACGAGGGAGAGAGAAGGCGAGGGAGAGAGAAGGCGAGGGAGAGAGAATGCGAGGGAAAGAGAAGGCGAGGGAGAGAGAAGGCGAGGGAGAGAGAAGGCGAGGGAGAGAGAGAAGGCGAGGGAAAGAGAAGAGGGAGAGAGAAGGCGAGGGAGAGAGAAGGCGAGGGAATGAGAAGGCGAGGGAGAGAGAAGGCGAGGAGGAATGAGAAGGCGAGGGAATGAGAAGGCGAGGGAGAGAAGGCGAGGGATAGAGAAGGCGAGGGAATGAGAAGAGGGAGAGAGAAGCGAGGGAAAGAGAAGAGGGAGAGAGAAGGCGAGGGAAAGAGAAGGCGAGGGAGAGAGAAGGCGAGGGAGAGAGAAGGCGAGGGAGAGAGAAGGCGAGGGAATGAGAAGGCGAGGGATAGAGAAGGCGAGGGATAGAGAAGGCGAGGGAGAGAGAAGGCGAGGGAGTGAGAAGGCGAGGGAGTGAGAAGGCGAGGGAAGAGAAGAAGGAAAGGCGAGGGAGTGAGAAGGCGAGGGAGAAGAAGGCGAGGGAGAGAGAAGGCGAGGGAGAGAGAAGAGGGAAAGAGAAGGCGAGGGAGAGAGAAGGCGAGGGAGAGAGAAGGCGAGGGAGAGAGAAGGCGAGGGAGTGAGAAGGCGAGGGAAAGAGAAGGCGAGGGAATGAGAAGGCGAGGGAGAGAGAAGGCGAGGGAAAGAGAAGGCGAGGGAGAGAGAAGACGAGGGAGAGAGAAGGCGAGGGAGAGAGAAGGCGAGGGAGAGAGAAGGCGAGGGAGAGAGAAGGCGAGGGAAAGAGAAGGCGAGGGAGTGAGAAGGCGAGGGAGTGAGAAGGCGAGGGAAAGAGAAGGCGAGGGAATGAGAAGGCGAGGGAATGAGAAGGCGAGGGAGAGAGAAGGCGAGGGAGAGAGAAGACGAGGGAGAGAGAAGGCGAGGGAGAGAGAAGGCGAGGGAGAGAGAATGAGAAAGAGAAGGCGAGGGAGTGAGGGAGAGAGAAGGCGAGGGAATGAGAAGGCGAGGGAATGAGAAGGCGAGAGAAGGAGGGAGAGAGAAGGCGAGGGAGTGAGAAGGCGAGGGAGTGAGAAGGCGAGGGAGAGAGAAGGCGAGGGAAAGTGAAGGCGAGGGAGAGAGAAGGCGAGGGAGAGAGAAGGCGAGGGAGAGAGAAGGCGAGGGAATGAGAAGGCGAGGGATAGAGAAGGCGAGGGAGAGAGAAGGCGAGGGAAGAAGAGAAGGCGAGGGAGAGAGAAGGTGAGGGAAAGTGAAGGCGAGGGAGTGAGAAGAGAAAGAGAAGGCGAGGAGAGAGAAGGCGAGGGAAAGTGAAGGCGAGGGAGTGAGAAGGCGAGGGAGAGAGAAGGCGAGGGAGAGAGAAGGCAGAGAGAGAAGGCGAGGAAAGAGAAGGCGAGGGAGAGAGAAGGCGAGGGAGAGAGAAGGCGAGGGAGAGAGAAGGCGAGGGAGTGAGAAGGCGAGGGAAAGAGAAGGCGAGGAATGAGAAGGCGAGGGAGAGAGAAGGCGAGGGAAAGAGAAGGCGAGGGAGAGAGAAGACGAGGGAGAGAGAAGAGGGAGAGAGAAGGAGGGAGAGAGAAGGCGAGGGAGAGAGAAGGCGAGGGAAAGAGAAGGCGAGGGAGTGAGAAGGCGAGGGAGTGAGAAGGCGAGGGAAAGAGAAGGCGAGGGAATGAGAAGGCGAGGGAATGAGAAGGCGAGGGAGAGAGAAGGCGAGGGAGAGAGAAGACGAGGGAGAGAGAAGGCGAGAGGAGAGAGAAGGCGAGGGAGAGAGAATGCGAGAGAGAAGCGAGGGAGAGAGAGAGAGAAGGCGAGGGAATGAGAAGAGGAATGAGAAGGCGAGGGATAGAGAAGGCGAGGAGAGAGAAGGCGAGGGAGTGAGAAGAGGGAGTGAGAAGGCGAGGGAGAGAGAAGGCGAGGGAAAGTGAAGGCGAGGGAGAGAGAAGGCGAGGAGAGAGAAGAGGGAGAGAGAAGGGAGAGAGAGAAGGCGAGGGAATGAGAAGGCGAGGGATAGAGAAGGCGAGGGAGAGAGAAGGCGAGGGAGAGAGAAGAAGGCGAGGGAGAGAGGTGAGGGAAAGTGAAGGCGAGGGAGTGAGAAGGCGAGGAAAGAGAAGGCGAGGGAGAGAGAAGCGAGGGAGAGAGAAGGCGAGGGAAAGAGAAGGCGAGGGAGAGAGAAGGCGAGGGAGAGAGAAGGCGAGGAGAAAGAGGGAGGAGAAGGCGAGGGAAAGAGAGGGAGAGAGAAGGCGAGGGAAAGAGAAGGCGAGGGAGAGAGAAGACGAGGGAGGCGAGGGAGAGAGAAGGCGAGGGAGAGAGAAGGCGAGGGAGAGAGAAGGCGAGGGAAAGAGAAGGCGAGGGAGTGAGAAGGCGAGGGAGTGAGAAGGCGAGGGAAAGAGAAGGCGAGGGAATGAGAAGGCGAGGGAATGAGAAGGCGAGGGAGAGAGAAGGCGAGAGAGAGAAGACGAGGGAGAGAGAAGGCGAGGAGAGAGAAGGCGAGGAGAGAATGAGAAGGCGAGGGAGAGAGAAGGCGAGGGAGAGAGAAGGCGAGGGAAGAGAAGGCGAGGGAGAGAGAAGGCGAGGGAGAGAGAAGGCGAGGGAATGAGAAGGCGAGAGAAGAAGGCGAGGGAATGAGAAGGCGAGGGAATGAGAAGGCGAGGGAATGAGAAGGCGAGGGATAGAGAAGGCGAGGGATAGAGAAGAGGGAGAGCGAGGGAGAGAGAAGGCGAGGGAGAGAGAAGGCGAGGGAGAGAGAATGAGGGAAAGAGAAGGCGAGGGAGTGAGAAGGCGAGGGAGAGAGAAGGCGAGGAATGAGAAGGCGAGGAATGAGAAGGCGAGGGAGAAGGCGAGGGAGAGAGAAGGCGAGGGAGTGAGAAGGCGAGGGAGTGAGAAGAGGGAGAGAGAAGCGAGGGAAAGTGAAGGCGAGGAGAGAGAAGGCGAGGAGAGAGAAGGCGAGGGAGTGAGAAGGCGAGGGAGAGAAGGCGAGGGAAAGAGAAGGCGAGGGAGAGAAGGCGAGGGAGTGAGAAGGCGAGGAAAGAGAAGGCGAGGGAATGAGAAGGCGAGGGAATGAGAAGGCGAGGGAGAGAGAAGGCGAGGAGAGAGAAGACGAGGGAGAGAGAAGGCGAGGGAGAGAGAAGGCGAGGGAGAGAGAAGGCGAGGGAGAGAGAATGCGAGGGAAAGAGAAGGCGAGGGAGATAGAAGGCGTGGGAGAGAGAAGGCGAGGGAGAGAGAAGGCGAGGGAAAGAGAAGGCGAGGGAAAGAAGGCGAGGGAGAGAGAAGGCGAGGGAGAGAGAAGGCGAGGGAAAGAGAAGGCGAGGGAAAGAAGGCGAGGGTTAAGGGGATATCTAGTCAGTTGTACAACTGAATGCCTTCAACTGAAATGCGTCTTCCTCATTTAACCCTCTGAATCAGAGAGAGAGAGAGAAAAAACATTGAGAGAGAGGAGTTGAAAACACAAACTCAGTTTTTACCCAACAGATAAAACCTTCACATTGAAAAGAGAGAGAGAGAGAGAGAGAGAGAGAGAGAGAGAGAGAGAGAGAGAGGGGGAATCATCTAGACCATTCTACTTGACAGTTGTTCCCTGTCATCTGTAGCCTTTCACCCGAGGCAGAGAAACAGTCCTTCAAAACCATCTGCCTGCTTCCACTGCTACTAATTGATATGTCCTTGAATGTGTGTGTGGGGGAATATACATACTGACAGATGCTCGGGGTGGAATGTGTACGAGACACAGGAAAGGGGTTGAGCCCTATCTAGAAGATGTGGTACCACAACACGAAGGAATCTTCATGATGCTTTAGTATGATTCTGTTGTTGCAACAATGGATTACTGTAACATTCCACACATTCCAGAAGTGTGTTTTCACCAGTGTCTTTCCACTATATTAGACTCACGTTGTCTGTCTCTCAGCCTCACTGCAAAACAGTTCTATTATCACATATCTACAGGGAATCAATACAATAAAACCCATCTTAACAACAGTGTGCAATGCAGTGAGGCTGTCTCTCAGAACTTCTCCTCCTCCCTCCTCCCAGCTTGGGCACCAGTGAGTTGACTGTCACCATATCATTAGCCTGAGCCCTCCAGCATTGAAATACACAACTGATGTTTTTTTTTTTTTTTTTTTACACAAACCTCCCAAAGTCTCACCTCCAAGTTTGTACTGAGGAGCGTAACAGAAATAATGAAATCAGGACGTGAGTCAAATTATTCTGAGAGAAAACGGCTGCCAACCAGGAGTCTCTGGAGGTTGTAGTTAGTTCAAGCCTTAAAGGGGGACCGCTCTGAAGCAGAACATCTCTCTCTCAATTTTATTTGTAGATATTTTTTTACCTTTATTTAACTGGGCAAGTCAGTTAAGAAACATTTTCAACAGCCTACCCTGGCCAAACACAGACGACGCTGGGCCAATTGTGCGCCACCCTACGGTTGTGACACAGCCTGGAATCGAGCCAGGGTCTGTAGTGACATCTCTTGCACTGAGAAACAGTGCCTTAGACCACTGCGCCATTCTCTCCATCTCTCTTTCTCTTTTCCACTTCATCTTTTAATGTCTCTCCCTTTATCTCTCTCCTCTCTCTCTCTCCTCTCGCTCTCTCTCTCTCTCTCTCTCTCTCTCTCTCTCTCTCTCTCTCTCTCTCTCTCTCTCTCTCTCTCTCTCTCTCTCTCTCTCTCTCTCTCTCTCTCTCTCTCTCTCTCTCTCTCTGTCTCTCTCTCTCTCTCTGTCTCTCTGTCTCTCTGTCTCTCTGTCTCTGTCTCTCTGTCTCTCTCTCTCTGTCTCTGTCTGTCTCTCTCTCTCTCTCTCTCTCTCTCTGTCTCTCGTCGGAGTGCATGCTGGGAGTGAGTCGTCAAGCAGGAGTGATTGTGAGAGCGAATGGAATTTCTTTTCACTCTATCGGGTTTTTGTATGTATATATATATATTGATTAGTTTAGTTGTTTTAAGGGTATCTTGTTTAAACTATCACTAAGTACTGTATAGGGGTGGTGGGATCTTTGAGGTTGGTTTTTCGTGAAGGCACAACCAGCGGGTGGGGCTGGTTGCAATGAGAAACTTAGTCGGAGGCAAGGAGTAAAGATTCCTGCTGCGGCCGGGTGTTCAGTGGAAGAATGTAGCTTGGCTGTGGGTGCTATCATTGGGTATGATAGCATCAAATCAGCCTCAAGGATGAATAGCGCTGTCGTGATATTCTTCGATTCAATTGAAAAGGTGAATAAGATAGTTGAGAGGGGTGTTGTGTTGTGGGAGACACAGATGCCGGTATTTCCACTTATGAATCCGGCGAAGAAAGTTATGCTTTCTAACGTGCCACCATTTGTTAGAGATGAAGTGTTAGAGCGAGAGTTATCTCGCCATGGTCAAATCGTATCTACAATAAAGAAGGTTATTTTTGGATGCAAATCTCCTTTGTTGAAACATGTCGTGTCTCATAGGAGACAAGTGCATATGATTTTTAAAAAGGACGGAGATTAACTGAATTTAGCGTTCAGTTTTAAGATTGATGGATTTGATTATGTCTTCTATGCATCTACTTAATCAATGAAATGTTTTGGCTGTGGAAGAGAGGGGCATTTGGTGCGTAGTTGTCCCGAGAATGAGCCCGCTGAGCCTGGTAGTAGCTCTAGTGTGGTGAAACTAACACACCACCGCGAAGGGATGAACATGCTAAGGGTGCAGGGGAAGAGAGAAGGTGGGCAGATGTGGTTGGAAAAGTAGGAGAGGAAGGCATTGTGGGAGATCAGAACAAAGAGGGAGGGGAAACAGTAGGTGAGATTGCGACGGAAAAGGATGCGGATGTTTTCAAAATACCGAGGAGTAAAAGGAAGAATGTAAGGGGTGGCGAAGGGTCTAATTCTAAGAGAAAGGTAGAGATTGATAGATCAGTTGAAGATGAACAAGGAAGTGACAAATTTTCTACAAGAAACGCATAGTATTTTGGAAAATGAAGTTATTGTCATGTTTGTCATTTATTATCATGTCTTGTCCCTGTGCTCCCCATTCTATTCGTTTCCCTCTGCTGGTCTTATTAGGTTCTTTCCCTCTTTCTATCCCTCTCTCTCCCCCTCCCTCTCTCACTCTCTCGCTCTCTCTTCTCTCTATCGTTCCGTTCCTGCTCCCAGCTGTTCCTATTCCCCTAATCATCATTTAGTCTTCCCACACCTGTTCCCGATCCTTTCCCCTGATTAGAGTCCCTATTTCTTCCTTTGTGTTCCGTTCCTGTCCCGTCGGTTCCTTGTTTAGAATTCACCGTGCTGTGATTGTGTATCGCCCTGTCCTGTCGTGTTTTTGCCTTCATCAGATGCTGCGTGTGAGCAGGTGTCTCTGTCAGCTACGGCCTGCGCCTACCCGAAGCGACCTGCAGTCTGTGGCCGCTTCTCCTGTTATTCCCCTCTACAGACTAGAGGATTTCTGTTATTCCCTGTTTGGACATTTCCTGTTAAGGATTCAGGATTTGTCGTTTTCTGTTTGGACTTGAATAAACTCTGTTTCTGTTAAGTCGCTTTTGGGTCCTCTTTCACCTGCATGACAGTTATGTGGCAACAGGAGTGGGGGGGGGGGGGGGCAGTGGTGTGTAGTCATAAAAACTCAAAAAGTGGGGGTGTGGTTATCTTGTTCTCAAAAGGGTTTTTGCCGTTGTCATATGAGATTGAAGAGGTAGTTGAGGGGAGGTTATTAAAAGTTAGAGCAAGGTATGAAAACATCACTATGTGTTTGATAAATGTATATGCCCCAGTGGTGACAGTTGAGAGGGTATGTTTTTTAGAGACATTATGAAATACCATTGAGAAATGTAACAAAGAAGATTATTTATTTATTGCTGGGGATTTTAACTGCACAGTTAACGATTTAGATAGAAATCACCAAGAACCTCATATAGCCTCAAGGATGTTTTTAAAACGCCTCATTGTAACACATGAACTGTGTGATATTTGGCGGAGTCAACATGGAGGAACAAGGCAATACACCTGGGCGCATGTGAGAGAGAACATCATCTCTATGGCCAGGTTAGATAGGTTTTATGTTTTTGAGCATCAATCTCAGGTCTGTAAATCAAGTGTGATAACCCCAGTGGGATTTTCTGATCATTGTTTAATAACAGAGGTGGTGTTCATTAACGATGTAAAACCCAAAAGCGCATACTGGCATTTTAATATAACTTTATTGAGTGATGCTCACTTCAGGAACTGTTTCAGTTTTTTCTGGGAGAGGTGGAGGTCTCAAAAGGCCAGTTTTGTATCCCTTCAACAGTGGTGGGATATAGGGAAAATCCAGATTCAACAATTTTGTAATCAATACACAAGGAATGTCACCAAGGATATCACCAGATCAATGAAAGCCCTAGAGATTGAAATAGTGGAACTCATGACGTTGGTTGAGACCACAGGAGATCGAGGCCATACTCAGGCCCTCAAGAGGAGAAAAGCTGCATTGGCAGACCTGCTGGGTATCAGAGCACAGGGGGCACTGGTGAGAAGTAAGTTTCAGGGAATATCTGAAATGGATGCCTCATCCAAATTTTTCTTTGGTTTAGAGAAAAAGAATGGACAAAGAAAAATTATCCATTGTCTCAAAGTTCTATGCTGAGCTCTACAAGTGTGAGTACAAAGAGGATAAAACAGTGACACAGCAGTTCTTTGATGGGCTCCCAAAGGTGGCTGCAGAAGCTCAGGTTGAGCTTGAGCAACCATTGTCTGCAGGATTTATACACTGCATTAAAAGGCATGGAAAATGGAAGGGCACCAGGCATTGATGGGCTTCCCGTTGACTTTTTTAAGTCTTTTTGGGCTATGTTGGGAGAGGATTGGTTAGAAGTAGTTAATGATAGTTTAACCAGAGGGTTACTACCAATAAGCTGCAGAAGGGCTGTCCTCACCCTACTGCCCAAAAAGGGTGACCCGAGGGAGGTGAAGAACTGGAGGCTGGTGGCTTTATTGTGCACTGATTATAAGATTTTGTCCAACAGGCTGAGGGAGGTGATGGGGAAAATCATACATACGGATCAGTCCTACTGTGTTCCTGGCAGGCAGATAGGTGATAACATTTCTCTGATTCGTAATGTTTTTGGACGTCTCTAGGGCTATTGGGTTGGATGCTGGTCTAATTTCAATTGATCAGGAAAAGGCATTTGACCGAGTTGAACATCAATATTTATGGCACACGTTTGAGGCGTTTGGGTTCAGCTCTGGTTTTATTGCCATGATAAAGGTGATATATGGTGACATTGAAAGTGTATTGAAAGTTAACGGTGGTTTGAGTGCTCCTTTTAAAGTGTGTATAGGTATTAGGCAGGGATGTTCTTTGTCAGGAATGTTATATGCCATTGCTATAGAGCCACTACTAAATAGCATTAGAAGTCGCATTGCAGGGGTGTGCCTTTCAGAGGATATTCCTCCTACTCGTCTCTCAGCCTATGCTGATAATGTAGTTGTGTTAGTGAAAAATCAAGCGGAGGTGGATAGCTTGAGTCTAATGGTTGATCGTTTTAGGGGAATATCCTCTGCAAAGGTAAATTGGGAAAAGAGTTGTGCTTTACAGATTGGAGAATGGTCTGGAGGGATCATGGCTTTGCCAGGGGGGCTAGAATGGTGTAAGGGAGGTTTTAAGTATCTTGGAGTGTACCTAGGAGATGAGGGGACTATGGAAAAAAATTGGAGTGGGGTGGTTGAAATGGTGGAAGGGAGGATGAGGAGATGGCGTTGGTTATTATCTCGTATGTCATATAGGGGGCGCACTATTATAGTTAACAATGTGATTGCCTCTGCACTATGGCATCGGTTGTCAGTTTTAGAACCACCATCTGGCCTTCTGGCTAAGATACAGGCAATTATTGTGGATTTCTTTTGGGATAAATATCACTGGGTTCCACAAAGTGTTTTGTATTTGTCAAAAGAGGAGGGGGGACAAGGTCTTGTACATCTTGCTAGTAGGGCTGCTGCTTTCCGGTTTCAGTTTATTCAAAGGTTGTTTTATAGGACCGGAAAATGTGGTGTGGAGAGGGGTGGCAGGTCTTATATTACAGCGGGTTGGAGGATTAGGTTTAAAGAAGGTTTTATTTCTGGTTGATAGTAGCCAGATTTCTAGGGAGGGAGTACCTCCGTTTTACAGAGGCCTTCTCAGAGTGTGGAGCATAATGAAGGTGTCCAGACGAACTTCAGCGGAGTCAGTGCATTGGCTGTTGGAGGACCTCTGGTGTATGGGGCAAGACTGGATTGTACAACTGCAGCTGTTCCACATTTCTCCAAGATTCTGGTGAAGGGGAAAATCATCACCTTAAAACAGTTAATGGCCATGGCTGGGCCCACCTTAATGGATGGAAGACGGGTGGCAGAACATTTGGGGATGAGGTCGGAAAGGATTGTCGGACAAATGCTGGGGAGCTGCAGGAAGGCTCTGTCAGCGGAAGAATGGGGTGCTGAGTAGCCACAAGAAGAAGGTACAAGATGAAGACGTCTCATTTCCAAGACTAGGGATTACACCAAATATCCCAAATATCCCAGAAAGAAAGGCGTTATTGCTGGATTTGAGAGGGTTGAAGGAGGTGGGTTTGGATGAGGTGAATGGGAAGGACTTGTATAGGGGGTGTGTCAAGGTGTTGAATAAAGATACTTTAAAAAATAGAAAAGACACTCCATGGAGGGTAAAATTGGGCATTGATGCCAAGGTAAAGCCAGCATGGAGAGCACTGTACAAGCCACCGTTACAAAAGGGTACTGGTGATATGCAATGGAGGGTTTTACATGGCATCATTGCAGTTAATGCTTTTGTATCTGTTATTAATTCAAATGTTAGAGATGGATGTCCTTTTTGTAATATAAGAGAAACCATTTTTCACTGTTTTATGGAGTGTGAGAGGATAAAGCCTCTATTGGAAATGCTGGAATCTTTGTTTAAAGCTGTAGGGGAGTTTTTCAATAAGACTGTTTTTATTTCGGGGTTTCAATATAGTAAACAACAGAAAAGAAAATGTCAAATGTTAAATTTTATTTTGGGACAAGCTAAGATGTCAATATTTCTGAGTAGGAAACATAAGATAGAAATGGGATATGGGCAGGATGTAAGATGTGTTTTTAAAGGATTAGTGAAAGCAAGAATAAAAGTAGATTTTGAGTTCTTTTCAGCTGTAAAAGATCTCCTATTATTTGAGGAGAAGTGGGCCTACGAAGGAGCGCTTTGTTTTGTAGAAGAGGGGAAATTAATTATTTGCAAAGGAAATAAGTTGAATGTATATGTTATGTCTTTATTTTTGTTTAGGAATTACATTTGTTGTTTCATTTCTGAAAAGGCAGTGTGTCATTATTTATGTTAACACTTGAGTAAAAAAAAGGTTTTATAAAAACTTCTCTCTCTCGGTTTTATAAAAACTTTTTTTCTTGAAGAAAGGTTTGAATTCTCTCTCTCTTTCCCTCCCTCTTCTCTCTCTCTCTCTCTCTCTCTCTCTCTCTCTCTCTCTCTCTCTCTCTCTCTCTCTCTCTCTCTCTCTCTCTCTCTTCTCTCTCAACTCCTTACGAAACCATTAACAATGTAAAGCCCAAAGACAGTCATGGTTTGAAAGTAGATAAAAGAGAATCTTTCAAAGTGGAACTTGTCCAGAGCTGAGGCACAACACTAGCTGCTAATGATCTTCCTAGATCGTCCATTCTCAAAGGGGATTCTGTTGAAGGAGAACGAGATAGTAAAGTTATTAATCACAAGAACAGACAAGAACATGTAGTTCAAGAGGGAACCACATTGTATAATCCATCATTGTCAAGCTATTTTTGGAAAGAATATAGACGATATCAAATATATATATGGGTGTGAATGCATGCTGCTGTCCAGTTAAACAACATATATTTACATAAGCATCACACTGTGGGTATTTGAAGGTACACATTCTATCTTCAAGCAGCAGTTTCTGTCTCGCCTTACATTTCAAATGGATTTGATATGATATGAAACACTGAGTCTTCTACAGCAGGTCATCGCCCTGATAATTATCTGAGTTTCGGACTTGCCCTTTCCCCTCCACTGTCTTGGTATCAGACGAGACCTATTCACCACAGATGTGTGAATAATTGCCCTGGTTCTGGATATGAGCTATAGCTGCTGTATTCCCTATAGTGGCAGAATGGACCTGTAAAAACAGCTTGGTGTCACTAAAGGTCAAATGTCTACATGGACCTTAAAGTGGTGTAATTAACTCTTTACCAACGTGTTGACAGAATAATGAGCAGGAAATGAATCAACACTCATTTGTTAGATTATTGCTTTGAATAGTAGAACTGCTACATGAATCCAGTAATGTATAGAAATGTCATGTTTGTCATTTATTGTCATGTCTTGTCCCTGTGCTCCCCATGCTATTCGTTTCCCTCTGCTGGTCTTGTTTGGTTCTATCCCTCTCTCTCCCCTTCCCCCTTTCACTCTCTCGCTCTCTCTTCTCTCTGTCGTTCCGTTCCTGCTCCCAGCTGTTCCTATTCCCCTAATCATCATTTAGCCTTCCCACACCTGTTCCCGATCCTTTCCCCTGATTAGACTCCCTATTTATTCCTTTGTTATCCGTTCCTGTTCCATCGGTTCCTTGTTTTGTATTCCATGCTGTGATTGCGTTTCGCCCCTGTCCTGTCGTGTTTTTTGCCGTGATTGTGTATCACCCTGTCCTGTCGTGTTTTGTGCCTTCTTCAGACGCTGCGTGTGAGCAGGTGTCTCAGTTGACTACGGCCTGCGCCTACCCGAAGCGACCTGCAGTCTGTGGCCGCTTCTCCAGTTGTTTTCCCCTCTACTAATCTAGAGGATTTCAGTTATTCGGTTTTGAACATTAATAAACTCTGTTTCTGTTAAGTCGCGTTTGGGTCCTCCTTCACCTGCATGACAGAAGGAACCGATCAAAGAATGGACCCAGCGACTTCAGACGCTCGTTACACTGCCGTCGAGATCCAAGGAGCCATGCTCGGCAGACACGAGCAGGAATTGTCTGCTGCTCGTCATGCCGTGGAGAACCTGGCCGCTCAGGTTTCCGACCTCTCTGGACAGTTCCAGAGTCTACGTCTCGTGCCACCTGTTACTCCCTGGCCTGCCGAGCCTCCTGAACCCAGGGTTAATAACCCACCTTGCTACTCCGGGCAGCCCACTGAGTGCCGCTCCTTTCTCACGCAGTGTGAGATTGTGTTCTCTCTCCAACCCCACACATACTCTAGAGAGAGAGCTCGGGTTGCTTTCGTCATTTCACTCCTTACTGGCCGGGCTCGAGAATGGGGCACAGCTATCTGGGAGGCAAGGGCTGATTGCTCTAACAGATTCCAGAACTTTAAGGAGGAGATGATTCGGGTTTTTGACCGTTCAGTTTTTGGTGAGGAGGCTTCTAGGGCCCTGGCTTCCTTATGCCAAGGTGAACGGTCCATAACGGATTATTCCATTGAGTTTCGCACTCTTGCTGCCTCTAGTGAGTGGAACGAGCCGGCGCTGCTCGCTCGTTTTCTGGAGGGACTCCACGCAGTGGTTAAGGATGAGATTCTCTCCCGGGAGGTTCCTTCAGATGTGGACTCCTTGATTGCTCTCGCCATCCGCATAGAACGACGGGTAGATCTTCGTCACCGGGCTCGTGGAAGAGAGCTCGCATCAACGGTGTTTCCCTGCTCCGCATCGCAACCATCTCCCTCTGGCTTTGAGACTGAGCCCATGCAGCTGGGAGGGATTCGCATCTCGAATAAGGAGAGGGAACAGAGGATCACCAACCGCCTGTGCCTCTATTGCGGAGTTGCTGGACATTTTGTTATTTCATGTCCAGTAAGAGGCCAGAGCCCATCAGTAAGCGGAGGGCTACTGGTGAGCGCTACTACTCAGGTCCCTTCATCTAGATCTTGTACTACTATGTCGGTCCATCTACGCTGGACCGGTTCGGGTGCTACATGCAGTGCTTTGATTGACTCTGGGGCTGAGGGTTGTTTCATGGACGAAGCATGGGCTCGGAAACATAACATTCCTTTCAGACCGTTAGACAGGCCTACGCCCATGTTTGCCTTAGATGGTAGTCATCTTCCCAGTATCAAATTTGAGACACTACCTTTAACTCTCACAGTATCTGGTAACCACAGTGAGACTATGTCTTTTTTGATTTTCCGTTCACCGTTTACACCTGTTGTTTTGGGTCACCCCTGGCTTGTAAGTCATAATCCTTCTATTAATTGGTCTAGTAATTCTATCCTATCCTGGAACGTTTCTTGTCATGTGAAGTGTTTAATGTCTGCCATCCCTCCCATTTCTTCTGTCCCTACTTCTCAGGAGGAACCTGGCGATTTGACAGGAGTGCCGGAGGAATATCATGATCTGCGCACGGTCTTCAGTCGGTCCCGAGCCAACTCCCCTCCTCCTCACCGGTCGTATGATTGTAGTATTGATCTCCTTCCGGGGACCACTCCTCCTCGAGGTAGACTATACTCTCTGTCGGCTCCCGAACGTAAGGCTCTCGAGGATTATTTGTCTGTGTCTCTTGACGCCGGTACCATAGTGCCTTCTTCCTCTCCGGCCGGGGCGGGGTTCTTTTTTGTTAAGAAGAAGGACGGTACTCTGCGCCCCTGCGTGGATTATCGAGGGCTGAATGACATAACGGTTAAGAATCGTTATCCGCTTCCCCTTATGTCATCAGCCTTCGAGATTCTGCAGGGAGCCAGGTGCTTTACTAAGTTGGACCTTCGTAACGCTTACCATCTCGTGCGCATCAGAGAGGGGGACGAGTGGAAAACGGCGTTTAATACTCCGTTAGGGCATTTTGAGTACCGGGTTCTGCCGTTCGGTCTCGCCAATGCGCCAGCTGTTTTTCAGGCATTAGTTAATGATGTTCTGAGAGACATGCTGAACATTTTTGTTTTTGTCTATCTTGACGATATCCTGATTTTTTCTCCGTCACTCGAGATTCATGTTCAGCACGTTCGACGTGTTCTACAGCGCCTTTTAGAGAATTGTCTCTACGTAAAGGCTGAGAAGTGCTCTTTTCATGTCTCCTCCGTTACTTTTCTCGGTTCCGTTATTTCCGCTGAAGGCATTCAGATGGATTCCGCTAAGGTCCAAGCTGTCAGTGATTGGCCCGTTCCAAGGTCACGTGTCGAGTTGCAGCGCTTCTTAGGTTTCGCTAATTTCTATCGGCGTTTCATTCGTAATTTCGGTCAAGTTGCTGCCCCTCTCACAGCTCTTACTTCTGTCAAGACGTGTTTTAAGTGGTCCGGTTCCGCCCAGGGAGCTTTTGATCTTCTAAAAGAACGTTTTACGTCCGCTCCTATCCTCGTTACTCCTGACGTCACTAGACAATTCATTGTCGAGGTTGACGCTTCAGAGGTAGGCGTGGGAGCCATTCTATCCCAGCGCTCCCAGTCTGACGATAAGGTTCATCCTTGCGCTTATTTTTCTCATCGCCTGTCGCCATCTGAGCGCAACTATGATGTGGGTAACCGTGAACTGCTCGCCATCCGCTTAGCCCTAGGCGAATGGCGACAGTGGTTGGAGGGGGCGACCGTTCCTTTTGTCGTTTGGACAGACCATAAGAACCTTGAGTACATCCGTTCTGCCAAACGACTTAATGCCCGTCAAGCTCGTTGGGCGTTGTTTTTCGCTCGTTTCGAGTTTGTGATTTCTTACCGTCCGGGTAGCAAGAACACCAAGCCTGATGCCTTATCCCGTCTGTTTAGTTCTTCTGTGGCTTCTACTGATCCCGAGGGGATTCTTCCTTATGGGCGTGTTGTCGGGTTAACAGTCTGGGGAATTGAAAGACAGGTTAAGCAAGCACTCACGCACACTGCGTCGCCGCGCGCTTGTCCTAGTAACCTCCTTTTCGTTCCTGTTTCCACTCGTCTGGCTGTTCTTCAGTGGGCTCACTCTGCCAAGTTAGCGGGCCATCCCGGTGTTCGAGGCACTCTTGCGTCTATTCGCCAGCGCTTTTGGTGGCCGACTCAGGAGCGTGACACGCGCCGTTTCGTGGCTGCCTGTTCGGACTGCGCGCAGACTAAGTCGGGTAACTCTCCTCCTGCCGGTCGTCTCAGACCGCTCCCCATTCCTTCTCGACCATGGTCTCACATTGCCTTAGACTTCATTACCGGTCTGCCTTTGTCTGCGGGGAAGACTGTGATTCTGACGGTTGTCGATAGGTTCTCTAAGGCGGCACATTTCATTCCCCTCGCTAAACTTCCTTCCGCTAAGGAGACGGCACAAATCATTATTGAGAATGTATTCAGAATTCATGGCCTCCCGTTAGACGCCGTTTCAGACAGAGGTCCGCAATTCACGTCACAGTTTTGGAGGGAGTTCTGTCGTTTGATTGGTGCGTCCGTCAGTCTCTCTTCCGGGTTTCATCCCCAGTCTAACGGTCAAGCAGAGAGGGCCAATCAGACGATTGGTCGCATACTACGCAGCCTTTCTTTCAGGAACCCTGCGTCTTGGGCAGAACAGCTCCCCTGGGCAGAATACGCTCACAATTCGCTTCCTTCGTCTGCTACCGGGTTATCTCCGTTTCAGAGTAGTCTGGGTTACCAGCCTCCTCTGTTCTCATCCCAGCTTGCCGAGTCCAGCGTTCCCTCCGCTCAAGCGTTTGTCCAACGTTGTGAGCGCACCTGGAGGAGGGTGAGGTCTGCACTTTGCCGTTACAGGGCACAGACGGTGAGAGCCGCCAATAAACGCAGGATTAAGAGTCCAAGGTATTGTTGCGGCCAGAGAGTGTGGCTTTCCACTCGCAACCTTCCTCTTACGACAGCTTCTCGTAAGTTGACTCCGCGGTTCATTGGTCCGTTCCGTGTCTCCCAGGTCGTCAATCCTGTCGCTGTGCGACTGCTTCTTCCGCGACATCTTCGTCGCGTCCATCCTGTCTTCCATGTCTCCTGTGTTAAGCCCTTTCTTCGCACCCCCGTTCGTCTTCCCTCCCCCCCCCGTCCTTGTCGAGAGCGCACCTATTTACAAGGTACATAAAATTATGGACATGCGTTCTCGGGGACGGGGTCACCAATACCTAGTGGATTGGGAGGGTTACGGTCCTGAGGAGAGGAGTTGGGTTCCGTCTCGGGACGTGCTGGACCGTTCGCTCATCGATGATTTCCTCCGTTGCCGCCAGGATTCCTCCTCGAGTGCGCCAGGAGGCGCTCGGTGAGTGGGGGGTACTGTCATGTTTGTCATTTATTGTCATGTCTTGTCCCTGTGCTCCCCATGCTATTCGTTTCCCTCTGCTGGTCTTGTTTGGTTCTATCCCTCTCTCCCCCTCCCCTTTCACTCTCTCGCTCTCTCTTCTCTCTGTCGTTCCGTTCCTGCTCCCAGCTGTTCCTATTCCCCTAATCATCATTTAGCCTTCCCACACCTGTTCCCGATCCTTTCCCCTGATTAGACTCCCTATTTATTCCTTTGTTATCCGTTCCTGTTCCATCGGTTCCTTGTTTTGTATTCCATGCTGTGATTGCGTTTCGCCCTGTCCTGTCGTGTTTTTTGCCGTGATTGTGTATCACCCTGTCCTGTCGTGTTTTGTGCCTTCTTCAGACGCTGCGTGTGAGCAGGTGTCTCAGTTGACTACGGCCTGCGCCTACCCGAAGCGACCTGCAGTCTGTGGCCGCTTCTCCAGTTGTTTTCCCCTCTACTAATCTAGAGGATTTCAGTTATTCGGTTTTGAACATTAATAAACTCTGTTTCTGTTAAGTCGCGTTTGGGTCCTCCTTCACCTGCATGACAAGAAATGCATTTAAATATACTGTGAGCATGTAATCAATAAACAGTATAGTTTACTACAAGATATAGGATTATATAGATTACAAAAGTACCGTAGTGGCATATTTATAAATACTAATATAGAAGCACACAAACACACCAAAACTATGCTATATAATATACTATACTCCAGGTATCCTGGACATGGAGCCTCTCATCTACAACCACTACTATATCAGCTACTATAGATATCCTGGACACGGAGCCTCATCTACAACCACTACTATATCAGCTACTATAGATATCCTGGACACAGAGCCTCATCTACAACCACTACTATATCAGCTACTATAGATATCCTGGACACGGAGCCTCATCTACAACCACTACTATATCAGCTACTATTGTCATGTTTGTCATTTATTATCATGTCTTGTCCCTGTGCTCCCCATGCTATTCGTTTCCCTCTGCTGGTCTTATTTGGTTCTTTCCCTCCTATCCCTCTCTCTCCCCCTCCCTCTCTCACTCTCTCGCTCTCTCTTCTCTCTATCGTTCCGTTCCTGCTCCCAGCTGTTCCTATTCCCCTAATCATCATTTAGTCTTCCCACACCTGTTCCCGATCCTTTCCCCTGATTAGAGTCCCTATTTATTCCTTTGTGTCCCGTTCCTGTGCCGTCGGTTCCTTGCATTGTATTCACCATGCTGTGATTGCGTTTCGCCCTGTCCTGTCGTGTTTTTGCCGTGATTGTGTATCACCCTGTCCTGTCGTGTTTTGTGCCTTCATCAGACGCTGCGTGTGAGCAGGTGTCTCAGTCGACTACGGCCTGCGCCTACCCGAAGCGACCTGCAGTCTGTGGCCGCTTCTCCAGTTGTTTTCCCCTACAAATCTAGAGGATTTCAGTTATTCCGTTTTGAGCATTAATAAACTCTGTTTCTGTTAAGTCGCGTTTGGGTCCTCTTTCACCTGCATGACAGAAGGAACCGACCAAGGAATGGACCCAGCGACTTCAGACGCTCGTTACACTGCCGTCGAGATCCAAGGAGCCATGCTCGGCAGACACGAGCAGGAATTGTCTGCTGCTCGCCATGCCGTGGAGAACCTGGCCGCTCAGGTTTCCGACCTCTCTGGACAGTTCCAGAGTCTACGTCTCGTGCCACCTGTTACTCCCTGGCCTGCCGAGCCTCCAGAACCCAGGGTTAATAACCCACCTTGCTACTCCGGGCAGCCCACTGAGTGCCGCTCCTTTCTCACGCAGTGTGAGATTGTGTTCTCTCTCCAACCCCACACATACTCTAGAGAGAGCTCGGGTTGCTTACGTCATTTCACTCCTTACTGGCCGGGCTCGAGAATGGGGCACAGCTATCTGGGAGGCAAGGGCTGATTGCTCTAACAGATTCCAGAACTTTAAAGAGGAGATGATTCGGGTTTTTGACCGTTCAGTTTTTGGTGGGGAGGCTTCTAGGGCCCTGGCTTCCCTATGCCAAGGTGAACGGTCCATAACGGATTATTCTATTGAGTTTCGCACTCTTGCTGCCTCTAGTGAGTGGAACGAGCCGGCGCTGCTCGCTCGTTTTCTGGAGGGACTCCACGCAGTGGTTAAGGATGAGATTCTCTCCCGGGAGGTTCCTTCAGATGTGGACTCTTTGATTGCTCTCGCCATCCGCATAGAACGACGGGTAGATCTTCGTCACCGGGCTCGTGGAAGAGAGCTCGCATCAACGGTGTTTCCCTGCTCCGCATCGCAACCATCTCCCTCCTCTGGCTTTGAGACTGAGCCCATGCAGCTGGGAGGGATTCGCATCTCGAATAAGGAGAGGGAACGGAGGATCACCAACCGCCTGTGCCTCTATTGCGGAGTTGCTGGACATTTTGTTAATTCATGTCCAGTAAGAGGCCAGAGCCCATCAGTAAGCGGAGGGCTACTGGTGAGCGCTACTACTCAGTCCTCTTCATCTAGATCTTGTACTACTATGTCGGTCCATCTACGCTGGACCGGTTCGGGTGCTACATGCAGTGCCTTGATTGACTCTGGGGCTGAGGGTTGTTTCATGGACGAAGCATGGGTTCGGAAACATAACATTCCTTTCAGACCATTAGACAACCCTACGCCCATGTTTGCCTTAGATGGTAGTCATCTTCCCAGTATCAAATTTGAGACACTACCTTTAACTCTCACAGTATCTGGTAACCACAGTGAGACTATTTCTTTTTGATTTTCCGTTCACCGTTTACACCTGTTGTTTTGGGTCATCCCTGGCTAGTATGTCATAATCCTTCTATTAATTGGTCTAGTAATTCTATCCTATCCTGGAACGTTTCTTGTCATGTGAAGTGTTTAATGTCTGCCATCCCTCCCGTTTCTTCTCTCCCTACTTCTCAGGAGGAACCTGGCGATTTGACAGGAGTGCCGGAGGAATATCATGATCTGCGCACGGTCTTCAGTCGGTCCCGAGCCAACTCCCTTCCTCCTCACCGGTCGTATGATTGTAGTATTGATCTCCTTCCAGGGACCACGCCTCCTCGAGGTAGACTATACTCTCTGTCGGCTCCCGAACGTAAGGCTCTCGAGGATTATTTGTCTGTGTCTCTTGACGCCGGTACCATAGTGCCTTCTTCTTCTCCGGCCGGGGCGGGGTTCTTTTTTGTTAAGAAGAAGGACGGTACTCTGCGCCCCTGCGTGGATTATCGAGGGCTGAATGACATAACGGTTAAGAATCGTTATCCGCTTCCCCTATGTCATCAGCCTTCGAGATTCTGCAGGGAGCCAGGTGCTTTACTAAGTTGGACCTTCGTAACGCTTACCATCTCGTGCGCATCAGAGAGGGGGACGAGTGGAAAACGGCGTTTAACACTCCGTTAGGGCATTTTGAGTACCGGGTTCTGCCGTTCGGTCTCGCCAATGCGCCAGCTGTTTTTCAGGCATTAGTTAATGATGTTCTGAGAGACATGCTGAACATTTTTGTTTTTGTCTATCTTGACGATATCCTGATTTTTTCTCCGTCACTCGAGATTCATGTTCAGCACGTTCGACGTGTTCTACAGCGCCTTTTAGAGAATTGTCTCTACGTAAAGGCTGAGAAGTGCTCTTTTCATGTCTCCTCCGTTACTTTTCTCGGTTCCGTTATTTCCGCTGAAGGCATTCAGATGGATTCCGCTAAGGTCCAAGCTGTCAGTGATTGGCCCGTTCCAAGGTCACGTGTCGAGTTGCAGCGCTTTTTAGGTTTCGCTAATTTCTATCGGCGTTTCATTCGTAATTTCGGTCAAGTTGCTGCCCTCTCACAGCTCTTACTTCTGTCAAGACGTGTTTTAAGTGGTCCGGTTCCGCCCAGGGAGCTTTTGATCTTCTAAAAGAACGTTTTACGTCCGCTCCTATCCTCGTTACTCCTGACGTCACTAGACAATTTATTGTCGAGGTTGACGCTTCAGAGGTAGGCGTGGGAGCCATTCTATCCCAGCGCTTCCAGTCTGACGATAAGGTTCATCCTTGCGCTTATTTTTCTCATCGCCTGTCGCCATCTGAGCGCAACTATGATGTGGGTAACCGTGAACTGCTCGCCATCCGCTTAGCCCTAGGCGAATGGCGACAGTGGTTGGAGGGGGCGACTGTTCCTTTGTCGTTTGGACAGACCATAAGAACCTTGAGTACATCCGTTCTGCCAAACGACTTAATGCCCGTCAAGCTCGTTGGGCGTTGTTTTTCGCTCGTTTCGAGTTTGTGATTTCTTACCGTCCGGGTAGCAAGAACACCAAGCCTGATGCCTTATCCCGTCTGTTTAGTTCTTCTGTGGCTTCTACTGATCTCGAGGGATTCTTCCTTATGGGCGTGTTGTCGGGTTGACAGTCTGGGGAATTGAAAGACAGGTTAAGCAAGCACTCACGCACACTGCGTCGCGCGCGCTTGTCCTAGTAACCTCCTTTTCGTTCCTGTTTCCACTCGTCTGGCTGTTCTTCAGTGGGCTCACTCTGCCAAGTTAGCTGGTCATCCCGGTGTTCGAGGCACTCTTGCGTCTATTCGCCAGCGCTTTTGGTGGCCGACTCAGGAGCGTGACACGCGCCGTTTCGTGGCTGCGTGTTCAGACTGCGCGCAGAAGAAGTCTGGTAATTTTTTTCTGCTTCTGCTCCTGGTCTTGCTGGGTCTCAGTCTGTTCCCTGCCATCGCATCTCTCCTGTTCTTGTCCCTGCCCTTGCTGTGTCTCAGTCTGTCCCTAGTTCTCATTTTTTTTTTTAGAGTAGTACCCTAGTTTCCCTTTTATCGTTTTTCGTTACGGTCCTGAGGAGAGGAGTTGGGTTCTTTCTCGGGACGTGCTGGACCGTTTGATCTATGATTTCCTCCGTTGCTGCCAGTGTTCCTCCTCGAGAGCGCCAGGAGGCGCTCGGTGAGTGGGGGGTACTGTCATGTTTGTCATTTATTATCATGTCTTGTCCCTGTGCTCCCCATGCTATTCGTTTCCCTCTGCTGGTCTTATTTGGTTCTTTCCCTCCTATCCCTCTCTCTCCCCTCCCTCTCTCACTCTCTCGCTCTCTCTTCTCTCTATCGTTCCGTTCCTGCTCCCAGCTGTTCCTATTCCCCTAATCATCATTTAGTCTTCCCACACCTGTTCCCGATCCTTTCCCCTGATTAGAGTCCCTATTTATTCCTTTGTGTCCCGTTCCTGTGCCGTCGGTTCCTTGCATTGTATTCACCATGCTGTGATTGCGTTTCGCCCTGTCCTGTCGTGTTTTTGCCGTGATTGTGTATCACCCTGTCCTGTCGTGTTTTGTGCCTTCATCAGACGCTGCGTGTGAGCAGGTGTCTCAGTCGACTACGGCCTGCGCTACCCGTTTTTAACCTGCAGTCTGTGGCCGCTTCTCCAGTTGTTTTCCCCTCTACAAATCTAGAGGATTTCAGTTATTCCGTTTTGAGCATTAATAAACTCTGTTTCTGTTAAGTCGCGTTTGGGTCCTCTTTCACCTGCATGACAACTATAGATATCCTGGACACGGAGCCTCATCTACAACCACTACTATATCAGCTACTATAGATATCCTGGACACGGAGCCTCATCTACAACCACTACTATATCAGCTACTATAGATATCCTGGACACGGAGACTCATCTACAACCACTACTATATCAGCTACTATAGATATCCTGGACACAGAGCCTCATCTACAACCACTACTATATCAGCTACTATAGATATCCTGGACACAGAGCCTCATCTACAACCACTACTATATCAGCTACTATAGATATCCTGGACACAGAGCCTCATCTACAACCACTACTATATCAGCTACTATAGATATCCTGGACACAGAGCCTCATCTACAACCACTACTATATCAGCTACTATAGATATCCTGGACACAGAGCCTCATCTACAACCACTACTATATCAGCTACTACAGATATCCTGGACACAGAGCCTCATCTACAACCACTACTATATCAGCTACTACAGATATCCTGGACACAGAGCCTCATCTACAACCACTACTATAGATATCCTGGACACAGAGCCTCATCAACAACCACTACTATAGATATACTGGACATGGAGCCTCATCTACAACCACTACTATAGATATCCTGGACACGGAGCCTCATCTACAACCACTACTATAGATATCCTGGACATGGAGCCTCATCTACAACCACTACTATAGATATCCTGGACACAGAGCCTCATCTACAACCACTACTATAGATATCCTGGACACAGAGCCTCATCTACAACCACTACTATATCAGCTACTACAGATATCCTGGACACAGAGCCTCATCTACAACCACTACTATATCAGCTACTACAGATATCCTGGACACAGAGCCTCATCTACAACCACTACTATAGATATCCTGGACACAGAGCCTCATCTACAACCACTACTATATCAGCTACTATAGATATCCTGGACATGGAGCCTCATCTACAACCACTACTATAGATATCCTGGACACAGAGCCTCTCATCAACAACCACTACTATAGATATCCTGGACATGGAGCCTCATCTACAACCACTACTATAGATATCCTGGACACAGAGCCTCATCTACAACCACTACTATAGATATCCTGGACACAGAGCCTCATCTACAACCACTACTATAGATATCCTGGACACAGAGCCTCATCTACAACCACTACTACAGATATCCTCGACACGGAGCCTCATCTACAACCACTACTATAGATATCCTGGACACAGAGCCTCATCTACAACCACTACTATAGATATCCTGGACACAGAGCCTCATCTACAACCACTACTACAGATATCCTGGACACGGAGCCTCATCTACAACCACTACTATAGATATCCTGGACACAGAGCCTCATCTACAACCACTACTACAGATATCCTGGACATGGAGCCTCATCTACAACCACTACTATAGATATCCTGGACACAGAGCCTCATCTACAACCACTACTACAGATATCCTGGACACGGAGCCTCATCTACAACCACTACTATAGATATCCTGGACACAGAGCCTCATCTACAACCACTACTATAGATATCCTGGACATGGAGCCTCATCTACAACCACTACTATATCAGCTACTATAGATATCCTGGACACGGAGCCTCATCTACAACCACTACTATAGATATCCTGGACACAGAGCCTCTCATCAACAACCACTACTATAGATATCCTGGACACAGCGCCTCTCATCAACAACCACTACTATAGATATCCTGGACACGGAGCCTCATCTACAACCACTACTATAGATATCCTGGACACAGAGCCTCATCTACAACCACTACTACAGATATCCTGGACACGGAGCCTCATCTACAACCACTACTATAGATATCCTGGACACGGAGCCTCATCTACAACCACTACTATAGATATCCTGGACACAGAGCCTCATCTACAACCACTACTACAGATATCCTCGACACGGAGCCTCATCTACAACCACTACTAAAGATATCCCGGTGCCCTCATCAACAACCACTACCCAGGGGTAGAAAGAGGATGAAGGTAGAGGATGATGAAATATTTGTATTTAGTAGAGAGGAAGTCATATTGGGGATTGGTTCAATGCTGTAGAGAGGATGTCCTATAGGGGATTGGTTCAATGCTGTAGAGAGGAGGTCCTATAGGGGATTGGTTCAATGCTGTAGAGAGGAGGTCCTATTGGGGATTGGTTCAATGCTGTAGAGAGGAGGTCCTATAGGGGATTGGGTCAATGCTGTAGAGAGGAGGTCCTATTGGGGATTGGTTCAATGCTGTAGAGAGGAGGTCCTATAGGGGATTGGGTCAATGCTGTAGAGAGGAGGTCCTATAGGGGATTGGTTCAATGCTGTAGAAAGGAGGTCCTATAGGGGATTGGTTCAATGCTGTAGAGAGGAGGTCCTATTGGGGATTGGTTCAATGCTGTAGAGAGGAGGTCCTATAGGGGATTGTTTCAATGCTGTAGAGAGGAGGTCCTATTGGGGTTGGTTCAATGCTGTAGAGAGGAGGTCCTATTGGGGATTGGTTCATTGCTGTAGAGAGGAGGTCCTTTAGGGGATTGGGTCAATGCTGTAGAGAGGAGGTCCTATTGGGGATTGGTTCAATGCTGTAGAGAGGAGGTCCTATTGGGGATTGGTTCAATGCTGTAGAGAGGAGGTCCTATAGGGGATTGGTTCAATGCTGTAGAGAGGAGGTCCTATAGGGGATTGGTTCAATGCTGTAGAGAGGAGGTCCTATTGGGGATTGGTTCAATGCTGTAGAGAGGAGGTCCTATAGGGGATTGGGTCAATGCTGTAGAGAGGAGATCCTATAGGTGATTGGGTCAATGCTGTAGTGGTCTGCTGGTAATGGTGAATTCTACTTTGGTTATTTTCCCTCTAGACCACCAGATAGTGGGTTGGGAGATATGTACAGGGATGGACCACCAGCTAGGCACCTTGCTTATGATGAGCCCCAAGGTGTGTGTGTGTGTATTTGTATGATCCCCAGGACAGAACTGAGGTAAACATAAAAGGATTTAGGAAGGATATATTGAACGGAAGGATTATATGATTTTGAAGTGGCCTAGAGGAACGGCTTTATCTCCTGATAGGGTTCGGTGACCCAATGAACTCTAGGAACTCCTGATGAATAGGACAGGAAGAAGAAAAGACTCACCACCTTTAGTCCAGAGCCGTGTACTGGTGTCCAGTGTTATAGTCCACAGCCGTGTACTGGTGTCCAGTGTTAGTCCACAGCCATGTACTGGTGTCCAGTGTTAGTCCAGAGCCGTATACTGGTGTCCAGTGTTATAGTCCACAGCCATGTACTGGTGTCCAGTGTTAGTCCACAGCCGTGTACTGGTGTCCAGTGTTATAGTCCACAGCCATGTACTGGTGTCCAGTGTTAGTCCACAGCCGTGTACTGGTGTCCAGTGTTAGTCCACAGCCGTGTACTGGTGTCCAGTGTTAGTCCACAGCCGTGTACTGGTGTCCAGTGTTAGTCCACAGCCGTGTACTGGTGTCCAGTGTTATAGTCCACAGCCGTGTACTGGTGTCCAGTGTTAGTCCACAGCCGTGTACTGGTGTCCAGTGTTAGTCCACAGCCGTGTACTGGTGTCCAGTGTTATAGTCCACAGCCGTGTACTGGTGTCCAGTGTTATAGTCCACAGCCGTGTACTGGTGTCCAGTGTTAGTCCACAGCCGTGTACTGGTGTCCAGTGTTATAGTCCACAGCCGTGTACTGGTGTGCAGTGTTAGTCCACAGCCATGTACTGGTGTCCAGTGTTATAGTCCACAGCCATGTACTGGTGTCCAGTGTTAGTCCACAGCCGTGTACTGGTGTCCAGTGTTATAGTCCACAGCCGTGTACTGGTGTGCAGTGTTAGTCCACAGCCATGTACTGGTGTCCAGTGTTATAGTCCACAGCCGTGTACTGGTGTGCAGTGTTAGTCCACAGCCATGTACTGGTGTCCAGTGTTAGTCCACAGCCATTTACTGGTGTCCAGTGTTATAGTCCACAGCCATGTACTGGTGTCCAGTGTTAGTCCACAGCCGTGTACTGGTGTCCAGTGTTATATCCACAGCCATGTACTGGTGTGCAGTGTTAGTCCACAGCCATGTACTGGTGTCCAGTGTTATAGTCCACAGCCGTGTACTGGTGTGCAGTGTTAGTCCACAGCCATGTACTGGTGTCCAGTGTTAGTCCACAGCCATTTACTGGTGTCCAGTGTTATAGTCCACAGCCGTGTACTGGTGTCCAGTGTTATAGTCCACAGCCGTGTACTGGTGTGCAGTGTTAGTCCACAGCCATGTACTGGTGTCCAGTGTTAATCCACAGCCGTGTGCTGGTGTCCAGTGTTAGTCCACAGCCATGTACTGGTGTCCAGTGTTAGTCCACAGCCGTGTGCTGGTGTCCAGTGTTAGTCCACAGCCGTGTACTGGTGTCCAGTGTTAATCCACAGCCGTGTGCTGGTGTCCAGTGTTATAGTCCACAGCCGTGTACTGGTGTCCAGTGTTATAGTCCACAGCCGTGTACTGGTGTCCAGTGTTATAGTCCACAGCTGTGTACTGGTGTCCAGTGTTAGTCCACAGCCGTGTACTGGTGTCCAGTGTTATAGTCCACAGCCGTGTACTGGTGTCCAGTGTTATAGTCCACAGCCGTGTACTGGTGTCCAGTGTTAGTCCACAGTCGTGTACTGGTGTCCAGTGTTATAGTCCACAGCCGTGTACTGGTGTCCAGTGTTAGTCCACAGCCGTGTACTGGTGTCAACAACATGTTGATAATGGTTAGGCTGTGCAGATGAGGTGGTTATAGGATTTGTATTTAGGTGCACAACTTCTTCATAAAAGTATTGTTTTACCCTAAAAATAAGAAACCGTTTTACCCAACTTGGCCATATATTAAGACATACAGTACATGATATGATTCATATATGATAAGATATGTTGTTTTTTACAGCAAGGTGATGGAAGACAAATGTAACAACTGACATGTATTGCGTTAGACTTTATTGACAGTCTTTTCAGCTGATATTTAGAGAGCGGCCTTTTGTATTACGTTAATTAGTTTCATCGATAGCTGTGCGTACAGCTCTTTGTCATCCTGTCAGATAATCTACTTTAGCCTACCACAGTGATATTGATATTCTTTAGTGTTTTCTGTTTTGGTTGTTAAACCACGGCTCACAGTGAGTCACTCCTCAGATACATATTTTACGGGTTTCTTCAGATATGATTGTGTCTCTCTGTTGCATCATTGCATGTTCAATGATTTATTTGTTTTAGGTTTAGGTGCAGTTGTATGCATCATCCACAACCCAGAGTCAGAAAGATTCTCTCTGCCAAGGGTGGTCACAGGTCAGATGTCACACCAATTGCGAGATTGGCTCACTCAACTGCTGTAACTAAAACGACACGTAATGGGGGTCATTTTTAAAAAGTACCGGTTCCGTTTTTGGCAAGCTCCCTGTGAAGTGAGTGGAATCCTTGACTGCTGCCACTGTCAGGCTCACACAGCAACACTGTGTCAGTTTGTCTGGCGCTTGAAAGCAGCTTGATATGTCTTCAGTGTCCCGGGTGAACACATCGATCAAATGACAGCATCACCATCGCTCCGCCTTGCGTTAGAGCTTCTCACAGAGCCAGAGAGACCAGGAACAGGCCCAGATCAATCACTCTGAGTGGGACTTGACTTTTGTTTTCATTTGACTTCATCATTGTTCAGCATGTCAAGGGGATTGCTGAAGGAATGGCCCATCTGTGCCACTCTGTTCTCTTCCATAGCGGTGGTTGGAGATGATCTCATGGATGAAGAGTAGCCCATTGTTTGATGACAATCCTCTTGCCAATAAAGTCTATTTGCTTTCATCAGAGTGAATGACTCTTTGTTCGTGAAGTGTTCTGAAATAAGCCATTTTAATATTCTGAAATATTGGCTAGAGTACGATGGATAAAAGACTGTAATATTCTCTGCTCAATATGGCCAGTAAGAAAACATGTTGAGGACAGGACCCATTTCATTAGTTCTTTTCCTAGTGTGCTAATAAATGGTCAACATTTCCAAACCACATATATAGATGATTTGATTGCTTGTTATCATTGACTCCAGAAACGTGTCGAGACTCACCTCCAGCTCTAAAACACAGAGTTTGAATAACCAGGGTAGCCTAGTGGTTAGAGTGTTGGACTAGTAACCGAAAGGTTGCAAGTTCGAATCCCTGAGCTGACAAGGTACAAATCTGTCGTTCTGCCCCTAAATCCACTGTTCCTAGGCTGTCATTGAAAATAAGAATTTGTTCTTAACTGAAATGCCTAGTAAAATAAAGGCAAAAGAAAAAATAAAATAAAATAAGAAAGAAAAGACAACAGATGTGAAACTCTGTCTCTGCCAGATCAATGTGATTACTGGCACTTCAGAAGGTACAAGCAGCCAGAGAGACACAACAGGACATTACACCAGAGGAACCAGGAGATAACAACTGTAACCTGCTGCGATATATCAGAGGTTTAAGGAGGTGGTTTAATATCATAGTGAGGTGGTTTAATATTATAGTGTGGTGGTTTAATATTATAGTGTGGTGGTTAAATATTATAGTGTGGTGGTTTAATATTATAGTCAGGTGGTTTAATATCATAGTGAGGTGGTTTAATATTATAGTCTGTAGTGGTGGTTTAATATTATAGTCTGTAGTGTGGTGGTTTAATATTATAGTGTGGTGGTTTAATATTATAGTGTGGTGGTTTAATATCATAGTGAGGTGGTTTAATATTATAGTGTGGTGGTTTAATATTATAGTGAGGTGGTTTAATATTATAGTGTGGTGGTTTAATATTATAGTGTGGTGGTTTAATATTATAGTGTGGTGGTTTAATATTATAGTCTGTAGTGTGGTGGTTTAATATTATAGTGTGGTGGTTTAATATTATAGTCTGTAGTGTGGTGGTTTAATATTATAGTGTGGTGGTTTAATATTATAGTGTGGTGGTTTAATATTATAGTGTGGTGGTTTAATATTATAGTGTGGTGGTTTAATATTATAGTCTGTAGTGTGGTTTAATATTATAGGTTTAATATCCTAGTGTGGTGGTTTAATATTATAGTGTGGTGGTTTAATATTATAGTGTGGTGGTTTAATATTATAGTCTGTGTGTGGTGGTTTAATATTATAGTGTGGTGGTTTAATATTATAGTGTGGTGGTTTAATATTATAGTGTGGTGGTTTAATATTTTTATAGTACATCTGGTTTATTTATAGAACATCAGAGGGTGGTACATCTGATTTATAGAATTATAGTGTGGTGGTTTAATATTATAGTGTGTATCAGTGGGTGGTTTAATATTTATAGAACATCATAGTGTGGTGTGGTGGTTTAATATTATAGTGAACATCATAGTGTGGTGGTTTAATATTATAGTGTGGTGGTTTAATATTATAGTGTGGTGGTTTAATATTATAGTACTGTCAGTGGGTGGTTTAATATTATAGTGTGGTGGTTTAATATCAGTGTGGTGGTTTAATATTATAGTGATTTTTAATACATAGTGTGGTGGTTTAATATTATAGTGTGGGTGGTTTAATATCATAGTGTGGTGGTTTAATATTATCTGATTTACTGAACATCAGAGTGGGTGGTTTAATATTATATTTGGTTTAATATTATAGTGTGGTGGGACAACAATATTTATAGAATATCATAGTGTGGTGGTTTAATATTATCTGATTTATAGAACATCAGAGGTGGTGGTTTAATATTTATAGAACATCAGAGGGGTGGGACAATATTATATCTGATTTATAGAACATCAGAGTGGGTGGGTATATTTTATAAATACAATACATCTGATTTATAGAACATCAGAGGGTGGGACAATACATCTGACAACACATTTATAGAACATCAGAGGATTTATAGAACATGGGACAGAACATCAGAGGGGTGGGACAATACATCTGATTTATAGAACATCAGAGGGGTGGGACAATACATCTGATTTATAGAACATCAGAGGGGTGGGACAATACATCTGATTTATAGAACATCAGAGGGGTGGGACAATACATCTGATTTATAGAACATCAGAGGGGTGGGACAATACATCTGATTTATAGAACATCAGAGGGGTGGGACAATACATCTGATTTATAGAACATCAGAGGGGTGGGACAAAAAGTCACATCTGATTTATAGAACATCAGAGGGGGCTGGGACAATACATCTGATTTATCCCATCACAGAACATCAGAGGGGGAAAACACAGATGGGACAATAAATCATCTGATTTACAGAACATCAGAGGGGTGGGACAATACATCTGATTTATAGAACATCAGAGGGGTGGGACAAGACATCTGATTTATAGAACATCAGAGGGGTGGGACATACCATTTGGTAACCTAATAACCTAATTTTACCCTTTTATGATTCCGGTCGGAATAATGTCTGTGTTGTCCGACAAAAATTACAACATATATCTTCAGCACATCTTTGAAAACCCATCTTTCAGTAATCTAGTTATTTTTCATCGGCGAGAGGACAACATTGTTTAAAAAATAAGGTTAGAAGCTTAGCCACAAGCCTTTTGAAGAGGACAAAGGGAGTAATGTCGACGACTGTACCACTCCCCCCAAAAAGTCACTGTTAATATGGATGTGAGCCTGAAAGCCCCTTTCATGATGAGACAGAACTAATCAACATGCTGCTACTCCCAGGGCTCATGTTTTAGACGAGCAAGACCATAATCAGCTAAGAGTCCACCATAATGCCCCTAATCTAATGCATCCCATCACAGGGTG